>NC_044302.2:2794992-2909966 GCF_004027225.2 Strigops habroptila | reverse complement strand
TTGGCTTGGGTTTGTTATTTTCCCTTCCTCTTTGGCTGCTCCCCAGTCCCGTGTGGGCTCTGCAATGATGCTGAGCAGCAGGTCACGGTCCTGGACTTGGTTCTCAGGTGCTGGGTTTGGTGCTGGTCAGGCCGTGGGAGCGTCCTTGCCGGGAGCCTGGAAAACTGCATTTCTTGTACAGATGTCAGTAGCCAACACAGAGTCTATTTTTAGCGGCGGCGTGGTGAGCCGGTGGCGTGGGATGCTCTTGGCACGCCTCCTGCTCTTCTCCCACTGCCTTTTCTCACTGAGTTGCTCCTCTCCGTTCGGTCCCTGCAGGTGACTAACTGCCTCCACTTGCTTGCTCTTTCCCCCCGCCTCCCATCCCTTTGATGCTGCTGTGCTTTTCCATCACTGCCAGTCTCTGTGCCTCAGTTTCCCCATTCAGGCGTGCTGGGAAGGGATGCTCCGGGGTGGTGGGGTGTGTTACCCCGAGGTGAGGAGGGTTTGCTGCCTGCTCCCCAGGGATGAGCTGAGTGAAGGCAGGGCCTCCCAGAACCGGTATGTTCTGCACCTCCTCAGGGGCTGTCTCAGCATCAGAGCCCCCCTGTGCCATGCTCTAAGCACCCCAAGGGCGGCATCCCTGTATCCCACATGTCTGCTACACCCACGGGCGCTGCTTGCCAACCCCTCCCCGCTTGTGCAAGCCCCATCCCGAGGCATTTGCCAGCCCTGGCTCAGTGGCATCCCAAAGTGGCGGCTCCTGGGCGCAGGCAGCAAAGCCCCGTGGCACATCTGCCCCCACAGCAGCTCTGCCCATCCCACCCTCTTGGGATGTGCCATGGGTGACACCAGAGGCTCCTGGAGGTGAGGACCCAATGTGGTCCCCTTGGGGGGGGTGACCCAGGGTGGGCTGATGATGCTGTGGTGCTGGTGGGACATCCAGCAGAACCTGCAGCCTGCTGTGGTGAGCTCTCCTGGCCATCACTGGCTGATTCCTAACAGTAACTTGGCAGCACCACGGGGAAGCCATGCTGTTACTTGGCGGTGGGTTTGTACCATCTGCGGGTGATGCTGGAAAAAGTTTCTCTCCTCTTCTTTCCTAAGGCCAGTGGTCCAGGCGTGAGCATCCCTGTGGGCTCTGTGCCTGGGAGAGGGGTTGGCACCATGCTTGGTGGCTGACTGGCTTACCTCAGCCTCTCTCTGGAGCAACACATTCATTTACAGGGCGCTGCGCTGCCATGGGACTCTTCACGCCTGTCCCACACAGGTGCTTCCCTCAAAGGGGACGCCCTGCCAGCCTATTTTGGGTTCCTGCTCAGGGTGTATGCCCAGGATGCCCCTTCCAGCTCATCCCCATCTCAGCATCAGGCACTGATGGTGCATGCGGGATGCTCAGGAGGGTGAGTGCCGGAGCCAGGCTGGCCATGGCTGTGCACAGGGCACCGGGCAGCATGGCAAAACCTGTTCTGCCAAGCACCCCGGTGCACATCCCTTCCCTGCCTGCAGCCCTATGTCAGGAAGGCGGCACAGGCAGTGGAGGCTGTGGCTGCTTCCAGGGCCGGTGGGCTCTGGGGCTGAGTTGGGTTGTATCTGCTGCCACTCTTCCACCTCCTGCACCCCCAAGGGACACCCCCATGTCCCCTCCTGGGCACCTCAAGCAGGCACAGAGCTGCACCAATGCCTCTGCTGCAGTGTCCGTCCCTGACATCCCATGCCAGACCAGGAACGCCGCCTCCGGCTGGGATTTACAGCTCTGGATCAGAGCTTGTGCGGTTGGGCAAGGTCTTATTTTCCACTGTGAATCACGAGGCCACCTAGCAAGCTGCAGGTTCCCCTTTCGCCAAGTTGTGAGTTGGCCAGCTTGGCACCCAGGGCTTGGGAAGAAAGCAATCCTTTCCCCATGGGTGTTGCAGCAGATTGTGCAAGGAGATATAGCGCCATGGCACAGGTGATCCATGATTCCTGGAGAGGGGCAGCCTTATCCCTCCCTGGGGATCCAGCAGAGCCACCCAGCAATGGCAGCATCCCAGAGACAACGTGGCATTAAGTTGCAGAGGAGCCAGGTCCTCCAATGTCACTGTGTCCAGAGCATCCTTGGGGCAGCCTGTGCTGTGTGATGCTCCTTGAACTGATAATGGGATCATGCTACCTGCATCCCTGGGATGAAGGGACAACGCTGCCCAAACCAGGAGTAGCAGTGCTGGCACAGCCTGAGGACACAGACACTGTGCCCTGCGTGGAGTTGGTGGATTTGGGATCAAACACACACATTCTAGTCAAAGGAAGAGGGTGTTTTCCATGCATTCTGCAGAAAAACCCCACATGATCTGCCTTGGAAAACACTGACTGAGTGACAACCAGCACACACCATGGTGGTGCAGCCTGGCGAGAGGATGTGAACAGCCCCAAGCATGGTCAGTGCAACAGGAGGTCATGCCAGGAGCAGGGAAACCTCGTGCTTGTAACATCTCCTTTAATTTAAGTAGAAAAAAGTGGGAAAACTCCTCTGCCAGCCCTGCATTGCACTCTGGATCCACAAGTCCTGTGGCTGCTCTGAGGGCATGGATTTTCTCCTTCCTGAGAGGAGAAGAAATCAGCTTCCCTGTGCTGGAGAAGAGCAAAAGGCCAATATCTCTCTTTTTTTTTTTTTCCCTTCAGTGACACGTCCCATGACTGTTTTTGTTGCCTGACTCAGGGCTTTTGGACGCTCCGGCTTGGCCAGGCTGCTGTCCCGCTGCTTATTTTATCAGGAAAGTTCAAGTGTTTCGGGGGTAATACAGTTCCCTCTTCCGATGGCTGCCCGGCAAAGGCTCCGCATTGTTCCTGCAGCAACATGTTTTTTTGGAGGGGATGAAATGCCGAAAGGAATGTAACCGCTGACCTTGGGCTGCAGTGGGGTTAAGGAGTGTGTGCCTGTGAGTCACTCCAGATAAGAGCCTTCCATGGCTTTTTTGCTCCAAAATAATTCTTTATCTCCTCTTTCTCACATCAACATATTTTCTTGCCGTCTCCCATTCGATAGCACATGGAGGAAATGTGCTTCTCTAATTTGTTAATCTGATGAAATATAGATGCATTGTTTGCTCTTGTCCTTGGCGAGCCGGGGGTCGTGGCCCTGTGGTTTGGGGGATGCTCGATAGGGTCGGTGCCTAGGGCTTTGGGAATGTGCCTGAGGGTCAGTACACAGGGCTTTGGGGATGCTCAGTAGGTTTGGTACCCAGGGTGCATAGGGCTCATGTCAGGGTTAGTACCTGGAATGCGCAGGAGGATGCTGAAGCAGCAGAGCATCATGCTCCATGCTACCAGCTCAGGGGAGGACAAGCTGCATTCAGCTTCCCCTCCCTGCTCCAGCGGGAAGTTTGGCCGCTCACTCGCTTCTCCGTCTCCCAGCTGAGGCCTCTCATGCTACTTCCAGCTCCTATGATAATGCGGAAAGTTGAACTGGCCCCATTACTGCGCTGTGATGGTTGCCTCGATAACGCCCCGATAATGGCAGCGATAGCGGCAGCTCGGTAGCCAATGGCTCTGCCGCTCCTCCCATTAACATTCCCCACCACGGACCGGCTCGGAGCTGCCTATCTGCTCTCCATTTCCACTCCTCCGCTAGATAAGAATGGAAATACTGACTTCATAGCTCACTGATTAAAGTGTCTGGATTTCTTGATAATACACAGATAAATTATGTTTTTCAAAAAGAAGGTAGGGAAGGGAGTGTGAGGGGAGGGAAAAGCCTCCAGTCCATTTTTATTACTTTTTTTCTTTCCTCTTTCCTTCTTTATGGCCATGCCTTGTGGGTTGGGGGCTTTTCTGCTCCCAAATCCCCTCCCCAGCCTGTGCCTGGGGTTGGTAGCAGGAGGGCATTTGCAGTGGCCAAAGAGTTTTTGGGAGCCACATGGACAAGGTGGATTGCCCATGCAGTCACATCGCTGTGCTGGGATGGAGATGCTGGCCTCTGATGCCATGGACCTGCTTGCATCACAGGGATGTTCAGCTTCGCCAGCCATGGTGGTGCCACGTGGCTGTGGGATGTGGTCAGGATCCTGTCACCAAGGACCAGCAGTGGCCCAGGGATGCTTGGGAAGCATCTGCCTTTCTATACCTGAGCCTCACTGGTTCTGCTGCGTGATGCTGCCCGCTCCAGTGGGATGTTTTAGGACCAGCCTCGTCCCACTGGCTGATCCAGGCTTAAAGGTTATGCTTGAGTTTCCTCACTCATCCCCATTAAAGCAAACGGGGCTTCCAGACTTTTTGGTTCCTTGCACTGAAAAAGGTATCAACTGCAAGAATCTAAGTTTGTTTCATCTAAATATAAAACTAAAGAGCAAACAGTCTAAAGTTCATTTTTTAATGTGCTGCCCCATTCCAGTTGGGCTGCTCTCTTTATTTTTTTTAGGGGAACTGTGATAAAAAGCAGTGATAAAGCCAGGGCTGTTTTGTGTAGGAGTCAGTATCTGTGTTATCTATCTCCCTTTTTCACTCTCCGAGCAGCTCTGTTGTTTTTTACTCTTATCTCGCTCCACCAAAATGCCAAGAACAGGAAAAAAAAAAAAAAAAATTAAAAAAAGAGACAGCACAGGCACGTTTGCACGGAGCAAACTCAGCATCCACGGAGCTGGGCATGAAGGGCCACCCTGCCTGGAGCTGGAGTAAGAGGAGGGTCAGGGGTGCCGGGTGAAGGTGCTGGTGATGGAGGGGATGTGCTATGGAGAGTGCTTGTGCTGGTTCAGTGAAGGCTGCAATGGGGGGGAGCAGGTAGCGGTGGGGTTTTAGGGGACAATGCTGTCCCAGTGGCTCCTGATCACCTTCGTCTGCTGGTCTCCGTGCCAGCAGCCCAGCTTGCTTCTTGCTTTTTAGGTGCTTTTCTGCTCCTGGAGCTCACCCGGCCCCTGCTCATTGCTGTGGTGTTGGTTGGAGACCCCAGAGTGGTCCAGGATGGCACTGGGAGCTGGCACTGGGCACCCCAGGAGGCTCAGAGCAGCAGGGACACCCCAGCCAGAGCATCTTCAGTGATGGCCCTGGTGGCCTTCTGGGCCACAGCCACCACCATCCTTGTCCCCATCCCTCCATCCTTATCCAAGCCTGGTGCTATCATGGACTGAAAGAGCCTGAAATCTGCCCCCGTTCCCTTCCCAGCAGCTTTCAGCAGTGGGATGGACCCGTCAGGACCTGAAGCCGCTTCCCACGGGGAGGGGGACGGCTCCGACGCAGCATCTCTGGGCTAATTTGTCGCTAGATTAGCAAAGAGCTTGACCTCTGTCCTCGCCGTCACCTGGTATTGATGGGCTCTGCAGGGCTGTGCTGCCGGATGAACATCCCTCCCTGCTCCCAGCCATTCCTGACTGGAAAAGCTTTATTCTAGGTGGGAGAAAAAGGACCGGAATTGAGGGGTTTTCACCCAGAAAACCTCCCTTTGGCCAGGAGCAGCGGTAGCAATGAGCCTTGCATGCCCGTGCCACCTTGCATGCTCGTGCATATTCGGAGCCTTATCTTCATGGATGGAGTTTCTTTCCGCATCATCAGGGTATCCAGCTGCTCCCTAAATGTGGGCTCAAAGTGGGTACCCAAATCCAGGGAGATGGAGTTAAACATCTCAAACTGCTGTGGGATGGGGATTGGGGTGGAGGATGCCCCTGGGTCGCCCGGTAAGGACCCACTGTAGAGAGTACCACCAGTTCCTTCAGTTTTCCCTCCTGTGCTTTGAACATCATCTCCTCATCCCGGCTCCCTTGCCAGCTGGGAAGGCAGGACTGCGTTAAGCATCACATCCCCTTCTCACAGTGCAATCTGCTTCCATCCATCTGATGTGCCAGTGCTGGGGACGGCTCTATTAGACTCTCTCCTCTCTTAAAATCTATCAGGGCGTTATCAACCCCATCTGAAACATAAAGTCACTTCATTGTCATTGTCCCTGCATTTTCTTCCTCATTATTTTCCCGTGCCCCCCCCCCTCAGCCTATATGTGTCATGTGTATGTATGTGTCCCCCCCACGGCCGCTGTTTGATATGATGCGGGCTCTCTCGCTATTAGTATTAGTAATCGCGGCCCCTGAAGTGAAACAATCTCCTGTAATCTATCAGCGGTTTATCGGCCCTATCTGAGCGCCGGGAATGGCTGGGCTCGGCGATGGCGCCATGCTCGGCCGCTGATAAAGTTACAGAGTTCAGGCGGTGATGAATGTTAAGTAACTGCACCCCGCGCAGATAGGATATGGACTTGGCAGGGGGAGCAGCTCCGCCTGAAACCAATCTCTCCCCTATCAGCAGGGCTGCTTTTTCTCAGGCTCTGCTTCTCCACAGCTCTTTTCTCCCCCCCTCCCCGCCATGGTTATAACTGGGGGGCTCCCATGGGGTGGCGCTGCCCCAGATTGCAGAGGGATGCTTGGGGTGCTGTGCATTGCTGAGGGTACCACGCTGGCTGCTCTTTTGCAGTGGTTGGGATGCTGCAGGGTATGGACATGAGTGTTGCCCCCATCAGTAGTTGCAGCATCCCCCTGTGAGCACTTGCAGTATCTTCCCCACCATGAGAAATCACAGCAGTCCCACCACCTTCATTCCCTCACTATACCCTTCATTCTCCTTCTGGCCTAAACTAGGCCTAAACAAACTAGGCCTAAAGCCAAAATAAATGTAATAATAAATAATTAGAAATACCCCTCATGAGCAATTGCAGCATCACCCACCACCTCTGCTCCCTAACTATCCTTTATTCCTCTCCTGGATGAATTAGACTAAATACTTTATAAATTTAATTATATATTATCATAAATCCCCTCCTACAAGCCGTTGTAGCATCTCTTCTTGAGAGCAATTACAGCATCCCACCAGCAATCATAGCATCCCCCACCACTTTCATTCCCTTGCTATCCTTTATTCCCCTCCTGGATAAATTAGACATAATTTAATGATAAATTATTAAAAATACATTATAAATCCACCCCTCCACCTTCCAGCTCCCTAAATTAGTACTTTTTTACCTTGCCCTTTAACACAGGGCACTGCGAGAAGGATCAGGGCGAGTTTTATCTGGTGGTGATGGAGAAGGGCCTCAAATTAGAGATAGGTTCTGCTGGGGTTGGCCCCAACCGCTATCGTCTCCACGCATGGGGCTGATATTTCATGTGCTGATATCCGTGGCGGGAGCCCGGCCCTGGGATGCTGCAGTTGGGCTGATAGGGGAGAGGGTTGATTTGTGTTCAAAAAGGCCCGTTTTCATCCAAAATGGGGGCCGGGCAAGGGTCTTGCCCACCTGGACCCCTGTTTATGGAAAGAGCTGCAATTTAATGCTGGATCCCAGTAGCATCAGCCAAGAGGAGGGGGAAAATAACCCACTGGATAACGTGACCTTTGAGGACTGGTGTCATTTCCCGGCCATTGAAACCTCATTTGCCCTCGACCGCAGTGCTTGGCATCCCTGATCCTTTGGGAACAGGCTCGGGGGCACCCGAGGTCATGGGTGAAAGCAAACATTAATACATACCAGGGAAAAATTGGGTGAGAAGAGGCGGGCTGGTGTCCCATCAGATACCGGTGGTTTTTGGATCTGCAGCACAGGTTGCTCTCTGGGTGTTGCTTGCTGCGGGGCGGACACGGCACAACCCTGCTACGAGACCCTGGGGAATCCCCAGAGCTGGGCCAGGCCCCACAGAATCACTTGGAGATGGTTTTGCAACCAGTGCAAGGAAGGATCAGGAGTGGCTGTGACCCTTTCCATGGGTATCTTTCCCAGGGGAATACCAATTCCTTTGCCTGCTCCTGCAACCCGTTTGCTCGTGGATGCAAAATCTGGGGGGAAATAGGGAGGTTTTGGGGCAGCAGCACCATTGTGATGGGGTGATACCTGAACATCTAGACCGCAAGGTGATGGATGAGCATTGTGGTGATGCTTTGTGCGCCCTGAGACCCACTGAGGAGCCTCTCACGGCTCCTTTGGAGCTTGTTAGTTTGTTATAATGGTTTATTTTTAATCAGAAGATGGATTCAGAGCCAGCACAGGGATGATGATGGTGAGGAGCAGGAACTGAAAGGGTGAAAAAGGGATCCCTCATCACGGTGTGGTCCTGCTGAAGCCAGTGGAACTGCCTTTAAAAATCCTGGTTTTGGAGTCAGAAGTGAGCTGATGCACACCCAGGTTGTCCCCAGCCTGCACTTGTTTTCAGTCCAGGACCCGCTTTCCACCATGGGAACTCCTCCTCCTCCTCTTCCTCCATCTCCTCCTCCCCGCTCCAAAGCCGGTGGGAAAGTCTGGGGCTGTTGCTATTTTCTATCTGCTATCGAGGCCTCTTATCGCTTTGCTCTTGTCTGCATGCCGGCGTTCGGAGCGTCCAGGGTCTCACTCTTGGCAGCCTGGAGGAGTCCCCCCTCCTTTTATGTTTTCCATGTATTTTTCCCCTTGTATTTAGTTTACCAGCACAGCACAAAGAATCAACAACAGGTTTGTTTTCCCTGCGCTGGGACAGCCTTAATTTGAGTGAAACGATCAAATCGTTACCTGGGTAATAATGGGCTTTCCTACCGCTGGGAATGCAGCCCTTGATGCAAGCCCTGCATCGCCAGCCTGAGTGCGGGTGACATGAGCACATCACCTCCGCTTCCTGCGAGTTTTGGGAAATCATTGTAATTTTTTTTGTACAGAAGAAGGAAAAAAAAAGAAAGAAATCCTTCCTTGTTATCAAAAATAAAAAAGGAGGGAAAAGGAGGGAGGGAGAAGAGTTAATCGTCAAAGCGGAGTATCTTGGAAGGGAGCATTTTTTGGCTCTTCCCCTCTCTGTAAAGCCAGCCTCAGTAATTCAGTTTTAAAGCATGAAAAAAGGGAGTTGATGAAATTCCACTATCAGCACTGAACCAATATGCAAAATATCTCGCCGAAAATCAAATAGCTATTATGTTTTCATTTCCATTTCAGCGTATTTGCTTAATGAAGAATAGACAGATCAGGCAAGCCGAGGGAGGCTGTGTGCGGTGATAACTGTGCAGGGCTTCCAGCAATCCCGGAGAAGTGACGCTCCGCTCCCTGCTCTACGCTCCCTCTCCCTCCCTGCTTTTCCCTTTTTTTTTTCCCCCCTCTCTTTTTTTTTCACCCTTTTTTATTTTTTCTAAGCTATCCAGTAGCTCATTTAACTCACACAGCCGGTGGCACCGGCAGCAGAGCATCCCTTGGGAATAGGTAGCGTGTTGGGAGCGGGATGCTGCAGTGGGCCAGCTGGGTGCTGGGATGCATCCAGGGACCGCAGTGACATGGTGCTGGGATGCTGCCGTCCACCCATCCTCCCTATAGGCACTCGGTGATGTTGCAGCACCCAATCTCCTGGTTTTATATCATTGCATTTATATGGGGCATCTCCATCTCCCTCCTCGGTGTGTCAGGGCAGGATGTGGGTGGTCTGGGCACCCCTGGGTGGGTACCACATGCGGTCCTGGCTCCATCTATCCCTCCCCAGCCCCATCCATCCCTTCCTGGGTCTGTCCATCCCTCCCTGGCCAGGCTGGAAGTACCAAGCTATAGAGCAGGCGAGAGTCGGGTTAACTTTATCAGAAGCCCAAGAGCCGTGAAGGCGTGAAAGAAGAAATTAGCCTAACAATGTTTCATTTGCAGCGAGAGAAACGATTTGTTAGCTGGCGATTGTTTCTGAATATTATCAGAGCCTTTTTAATTGTGCTGGAACTGAAATTAGCAGAATTAGAATAAATTGCCTTCCCTTCTCCGGCAGCCTCTTTATTCACGCTCATTGTTGTCTGCTTTGTATAGATTATGGGCTCTTTGTTCTCCTGCTGTAAATATACATGCCTGGAGTCACAGAGAGCAGCTGAGGTCTGCAGTGGGTTTGTCACCACGCCGTTCTCCCCCTTGCCTGCACCGAGGTGGTGCCGGATGGGCACCGGGCAGCCCCCGGCACGAGCCACGCACGCTGCTCGCTCTTCCCTCCTTTCTTTATTGATATCAGCAGGGATGGGGATGCTGCGTTGCTGTGGAAACGGCAGCATGGGCTGCCAGGGCTGTCTGGGGTGAGCTGATGGGGTATCCCCTATCGTGCACCCCGTTTGCACCCTCCGTGCACCCTGTGTCCCCACCGCAGCATCCCCCTGTGTGCAGTGCTGTGTGCATGGCAGGGGGAGGTGTCATAGGTCCCCTGTGAGATGAGGGGTGCTGGGGACCATGGGGATGGTCTCTGGAGTCCCTCATCCCATTGAGGTCCTGGGGATTCAGGTGGGAAGTGCAGGTGAGCAGTGCAGCAGGCTGGGTACCTCACTCTGCCATAGCCATGTACCCATGGTACATGAGGACCCTGCTCACTTCCCAGGCATGCGTAAGGCTCGTTCTGCGCAATATGGGAATCACTGTTCCTGGAAGTGTTCAAAAACGTATAGATAAGGCCTCAGTGAGATGGGTTAGTCCTGGACTTGGCAGTGATGGGGAACAGTTTGGCTTGATCATCTTAAAGGTCTTTTCCAACCTGGTTGATTCTATGTGTGAGGGGAAGCAGGCATCCCCCGGCGGACACCCCCAGCAAGCCAGTGGTTCTATAAACCTCCCTCTGCAAGGGGACAGGGACCCGAGGGAGATGCTGGGCCACAGGGCTGGCTGGCGATGGGGGTTCCCTTCCCACGGCAATTAGGGCATCTCCTCCCAGATCCACGCCGGGTGAGGGCAAGAGCCCTTTTCCATCATCCTACATTTCCCAATTGGGAAAACCCACTGTTGTTTTGTTTTTCCCATCCAGTTCTCCCACTAACCACCCCTCTGTGTTTCCCAGGTTCCTTGGCAGTGATGGAGGAAGGTGAGGATGGCCCAGCAGCAGAGAAGAGCCCCTTGGAGAGGGAAGCAGCCACCTTGGACCTCGAGGGCTCTGCTGAGCATGATGCCTCCAGCCCCACCGGCAGCGAACGTGAGTCTCACCACGGTGGCAGGGGGCTGCTCATGGTGTCCCCATGCCATGGGGATGGGCTCTGCCACCAGAGCAAGAAGCCGGGCACACCAGCATCGTCTCTGCAGGGTGTGAATTATCAACCAAAGGATCCCACTCATGCATTGAGGGTGTTGGTTAAGCAAGACCCCAAGTCTCCCTGGGGTGCTCCATCCCTCCAGCCAGCAGCAGGACCCACTGAAAGGAGGGTGATGGTGAGCAACCAGCCAGGAGCAAGGATGCTCCCTGCACAGAGGGGCTCCCCATGGCCAGCACAGGCAGGAGCAATCTTGGCTTGGTCAGGGGCAGCAGCATGCTGGGAGGCGCACAAGCAAGGATGCTGAAAATCAGAGGCAGTTTGCTCACCACGATGGCTGCTAATGAGCACCATGACCCTGTATCTGTATCAGCACCTTTTACCCACTGCGGTGCTGAGGCGCCAGTGGTAGCGGAGAGATGGGGGTGTGCAAAGTTCTGGGCGACTTGATCTAGATCAAGATGTACCTGCTTATTGTGAGGGGTTGGATTAGATAAGCTTTGAAGGCCCCTTCCAACCCAAACTGTGATATGAGTCTGTTATTCTATGATTGTATAAAGTGATCTCCTACCCCCAGGAATGCAAAGTGACCTCCTGGTGTTCAGAACAACATCTCCTGGGGTGTAAACTGCCTCCCCAGGGGGCAAAGCAGCCCCTGAGATCCTCAGAATAGTTTGGGTTAGGAGGGACATTCAAAGCTCATCCTGGGGAGAAGGAGGTCACTTTATAGAATAACAGAATCAGAATCGTATCATAGTTTGGGTTGGAAGGGGCCTTCAGAGCTGATCTTGGGGAGAAGGAGGTCGCTTTATAGAATAACAGAATCATAGAATCATATCATCTAAGCTCATCTAGTCCAACCCCCTGCAATGAGCAGGGACGTCTTCAATTAGATCAGGTCGCCCAGAACTTTGAGGCCCTGATTCTATGATTCTCTGATACTATAAAGTGACCTCTTTCCCCCCAAGATGAGCTCTGAATGGCCCTTCCAACCCAAACTATGATATGATTCTATTATTCTGTGATTCTATAAGGTGACCTCCTTTACCCAGGAATGCAGAGTGACCTCCCGGTGTTCAAAGCCGCATCTCTCGGGGTGCAGACTGCCGCCCCATGGTGCAGAGCATCCCCTGAGGCCGCAGGTGGTGGCACGGATGGGGATGGGGGCACGGGGCCGTTGCTGCCTGCTTCCTGCCCTTGCCGCCTGCCTGCCGCCGCGCTGTGCCATGCCCCACCCCAGAGGTGGCTGCGTTACAGGGCCGGGCTGAAACAGTCCCCAGATATCCTTTAAGTTCCTTCCTGTGGAGGTGGGGGCAAATCCTAATCAGTTAATGTTTGCAGTGCCCTTCGAGATAACCGCGGCAGGGCAAGGCTGCACCGGCTAATGCAGCCGGACGGGTCCGCAGCAGGCAACGGTGGCTCCCCAGAAGCACCGGAGCAAACCAAAGCGTGTTTCCCCGTTCCAAAACCATTGGAGCGATGCCATGGGGATCCACACCAGCCAACGGTGGCTCTTGGGAAGCACCGGAGCAAAGTGTCCCCCGTAAAACCATGGGAGCGATGCTGCGGGAATCTCAATAGCCAGCACCCAGATAGCCGGGGCAGGGAGGGCTCACCAGCAAACTTTGCTCTGCAGCAGGGAGAAGCAAGCGGCTCTTATCTGATGGGGGAGCCGGGCTGGGGGCGAGGGAGCCGGGAGCCCGGGCGCGTTGCTGCACCTGGCACTGGGCTGCCTCGATAAAGAGGTGATAGCAGAGATAACGCCGAGCAGCAATAACGGCCACTAAAGCTTTCAGCGCGATGGATAAAAATCGATATGCCAGGCACTTTGATTTATAGCCAAAAATAATAGGACTTTTATACCCGGTGATTGATTTATTTGATGTTAATCATTCCGCTTATCACCTGTATTAATAATCTCCAATGCTGGTGACGTCACCCCTGGGTGTTCGCTCTGGCGCCGATCGATTGGGCTCCGCACTGGTTATCCGCCCGGGACGCCAAGGCAAACATGTACTTTGGGCACTAATCTTCCACACTGTCATATGCAGATAGGCTCTATCAGCTGCATCTCCAGCAGCAGTTAATGGAGAAAATAATTGTTATCAAGTTGCTATGAATACGCCACAAATAGAGCTGTGATGGGAGCGGGACTGAACCTGGTAACATGGGACCCAAAGTAGGATGGGAGGGGTGGATGTGGGAGGGTTTTAGGGGGTAAGAGATGGGTGCCCACCCATTGGGGATGTGCGGTGGGCTTGGCTGTCCTTATGGGTCATGCCATGGGGGGCAGAGGACCCCGCAGCTGGGCAGTGGGGTGTTTGGACACGGGGATTTCGAGGGAGGGACCCTTGTGCACATCCCTGAGAGCATCCTGGCCCTGGGGTGTCACTGGTCCGGTGTCCCTAGTCCCCATGGGATGCTCCCTCTGAAGTTCCCCACGTTTGACCTGCTGCCTTCCCTTTCCTGCTGCAGATTCCACAGACACCCCAGAGAGTTCGAAGGAGCTGGAGAGGCCGGATCCTGGAGAAAACCTGCAGGAAATGGATGTCTGGAATGGGCCAGGTAAGTCCTCTGTGTGCAGCCGGTCGTCCTGCTCTATCCCAGCTGGGCCATGGGCTGGAGCAGCCAGAGCAGTCCCCATGCACTCATCTTCTCTTGCAAAGCAGTATGAGGACTGGGAGCACTGGGAGCTGGGCAGGCTTTAAATACAGCACTTCTGCAGAGAGAGGAGGTATGAGATGATGGTTGTGGTCCCACACATCCCCAGGGCACTGTTTGGGGCAGTAAAAGCCAAGCTGGGAGCTGCTGGAATGCCGTCACTGTGGCTGGCATCTTGCTTCCCAGCACAGGGAGGGTTTGGACCCCGTCCTGCATCGCTCCACACTTGTGAGGGCACTTCACAAACATCCTGGCAACCACAAGAGCAACGCTTGAGTGGTTTGGTGATGGTTATCAAAACCCCAAGGAGTGAATACAGGCGTCTATCTCCCTCTCAGCATCTCCACTGGCACCCTGGCTGCCCAGCGAGGCCTCATATGCCATGTGGGTACCCTGTGCCCTATCGCCTTGCTATCTCCAAACCGAACCAGCGATGGGTTTACACTTGGGGCTCCATCATGCAGATTGGGTTTGTGGGTGCCTGTCCGCTGGGGACGGACAGGGATGGGACAGGAGTTAGCTGAGACCCCCAAGGGTGAAAGTGCCATGTTTTGGGCCCCATTGGTGCTGCTCCTCCCAGGGGGGATGCTGGTGGAGCATCCCCATGGAGCAGCATGTGATGGGACGGGTGACCCTGATGCAGGACAGTGATCGCCTTTCAGTGATAGATGCAGCGGGGCAGGAGCGGTCCCAGCGTGTCCCCAGGGCCACCAGCCTCCCGCATGGGTGATGGATAGGCACTGGGAAATGCCGTCTGCAGCGCACATGCTCCTGCAGCTGCCCAAATCCCCACGGCCCGGCGGGGAGCCATGGCCCCGCTCCCCCTTCCCGCCCCATCCGAGGGGAAGCTCTTGCCGGCCCCGCTGATATCCCGGCCCTTCCTGCGTGCCGGGCAGGAAGGAGCTGCGAGGCCTCCCCGGCTCCTCTTTATCTGCTCCCCGGCCCTTTGCCCCCAGCACTGCCGGGCCCCCTGCTCCACCGCATCCCAGTGGGGATGGGGTTTCCATGGGTGCCCCCATACCGAGGGGTGACAGCACCGCACAGCCCCATATCTCAACAGTTCCATCAACCACGGGCTCCCCAAAAGGGACCACGAAGCCTTGACTGTGACCATGCTTCCCCCTTCCCCCTCTTCCCTCTCCGGAGCAAGTTATTTGCATTCTTTATGTAAAAGAGATTTTATTATCGCCTTCTCCCAGCCCATCTCTATTCTGGTAATTGGAGTGGTATTAATTTCTGTGTGGCTGGGAGTTGATGGCGGTCCGGCGATGCTGCAGCGATAGGGTGTTCCTTTCGCACCAACCGCCGCGATAGCCCGTCTATCAGGCGCTCTGCAGGCTCTGCACTTATCAGGGATGGAGCTGGCGAAAAGGGAAACTCTGAGCAGCCTGAATTTTCTTTTTTATCTGGCAGGATCCGCCGTATGTCAGCAATGGCAGCTGTGAAGATGCAGCACATCGAGGCGGGGGGGACAAGCAGGCTGCTCCAGGCGCCTTTGTTCATGCCCTGAGGGGTCTCCCCTTCCCCTGGCTCTTTTAGGGGGACTACTGGGTCAACCCCCCGCCATGGCTTTGCTTTCTGGGTCTCCAAAACTGGGTGTACTGCTGTGCCAGAGGCTTGGCAGTGTGGGGAGGCAGCATTCCAGGACCTCGCCGTGGGGCTCCTTGGTCCCGTGGGCTGGCGAGGGATAAGGAGTGTTGTTGTTTTATCTTTGCAATGACCTTGTTCACTGGAGGGAGCTGCTGCTCACCCGTCTGATATGCAAATCCCTGGGAGCTGCAGGCTGTGATCCTCAACTTGGGAGCTTTTACCCATTCGGCTGGTGTGCTGGGACACCCCAGCTTGGTTCTGCTTCCTGAATGGATGGAATTGGGATGGAGCATGGCCATGCTTCACGCCCAGCCACTTCATCCTCCAATGGGCTGGAGAGGGGATGTCCATCCTCCTCAGATCTCCCCAGCCCCTTCGCCACAGCCCCACCAGTGTCTCTCATCCGTGCCCATCTTTCCCACTCCCTTTTGTTTGCTCTGGAGCAGGGCCTGTAGCAGAGACCTTTGGGAGCACCCACAGCCTCTGGCTCCCATCCCAGGCCTGTCCCATCCTGCCCCATCCCTGCCCAGCCAACCTCATCAAGTCCAGCCAATTTTCCCGGAGAGCTAAGGTGAAAAGCTCCAACAAATTCCATGAATGTTGTGTTAGGACAAGGGGGGTGGAGGAGAGCAGAGTCCTGCTGAGGGACAAGCTGCTCAACCACATTATGAGACACTGGAGAATCCCCACCAGGCGCTGCAGCCCTTGGGAAGCCCGGATGGCGCTTGCCTTTCTGCAAGGTGGGATGAAGCTTTTTGCTGTTGTCCCTGTGGGAAAACTGAGAGACCCTCGAGAGGGAAGGGATGGAGCAGACAGGGCCAAACCCTGGGTTGTTCTTTGCCTTGTCCTCCCCTGGCCATGTTCCACCACCCTCCCTGAAACAGCAGCGGTTGCTTACAGGGAATCCCTCACTCATTTTCCTACATCAGCTTCACCATTTGGGTGTCCACCAAGATTCCCACCTTTTTGAGCCCCATCAGAACAGAAACTCATTCCTGGTGGTGTTCAAGGCCAGGTTGGACGGAGCCTTGGGTGGCATGGTTTAGTGTGAGGTGTCCCTGCCCATGGCAGGGGGGTTGGAATTAGATGATCTTGAGGTCTTTTCCAACCCAACTATTCTATGATTCTATGATTCTCATCTGTTCATGGCTTTATTTAATTGCTCTCAGGCAGTAACGATGGTTCTGGGTTAATTACAGAGCGTGGCACAGGTCCACCTCTCAGGACCGACC
The DNA here is from genome assembly GCF_004027225.2 of Strigops habroptila. NCBI lineage: Eukaryota > Metazoa > Chordata > Aves > Psittaciformes > Psittacidae > Strigops > Strigops habroptila. Next base: position 2,893,563 of record NC_044302.2, on the reverse strand, counting down.
ACGAACCCCAAACCCACCCTCACCACCAGCCCCGCGTGCGGGTATCGGGATGAGACAGGCCAATTCCTTATGGTTTTTTGGGTGCATCTAATTAAAACCACAAACTTTGTCAACTCTCCCCCCGCCTCCCCCTTTGCCTTCGGTTGTGTTTATCTGCGCCGCGACTCCTGCCCCAATAATCTCCGTCTGCCCGGAGCGTGTCTGCAAACCTCAAGGTTTATTATCGGGGCGAGCAGGGCACGAGGAGGACGGCTCATCCGGATGGCCGTCCCCGCGCCGCATCTCCCCCTTTCCTCTCTGCTCCGCTCTGTGTGGGTGGGAAAAATTATTCCAGCTATTCCTTTTTATCGTCGGGAGCCGGGCTGAGCGGCTGATCGTTGTGTTTGGGTTAGATTGCTGTGGGATGGGGAGAAGTTTGGGTTCTGGGGGTCTCCCGCTGCACTGAAAACTACCCCCTTCGTGGCTGGTGTCTGGCAAAGCCAGACAATGAAGGCATCGGGATGGAGAGCATCCCAGTAGCGGCACCTGTCCTGGATTGGGGATGTTGAAGGGGACCCTGTCCCTGCTGGGGTCTATATCCCTGCCATCAGTTCAGCCTCTGTGTTGGGACACTAAAAGGTGGAGGGATGCCCAGGACAGTTTGGGGATGTTGCAAAGTGGAAGGATGCACAAACCAGTTTGGGGACATTGGTGAGGTGCAGGTATGCTCAGGCTGGTTTAGAGACACTGCTGGGATGCGCGGATGCTCAGGCTAGTTTGGGAATGTTGCTGAGTGGAAGGATGCTCAGGACAGTTCGGGGACACTGGTGGGATGCAGGGATGCTCGGGCTGGTTTGGGAATGTTGTGGAGTGGAAGGATGCTCATAACAGTTTGAGTTACTGCTGGGGTGCAGGGATGCTCAGGCTGGTCTGGGGACACTGCCAGTGTGGGGGGACGCATGGACCAGCCTTTTCCACAGCCTGGCAGGGACACCCCTGCACCAAGCAGCACTGGGGGGTTGTTGAGAGGTGCAGTCAGTGCCCCCCACAACCCTGTTCCAATCCTTTCCCTTGGGAAGGAGAAAAATGTCTCATGTACTTGTTGTGAGAGCTGTGAGGGCGATGTTTCCAGGCTCACTGTGACTGACAGCCGTCAATCACTGCTGCCTTGCTGCTCTGCACTGGGCTGGCGCTGAGGACCGCTGGGTTTTGGCTGCAAAGCCGAGCTCCCCTCCCCGGTCCTGCCCAGTGCTGAGGAGTGACCCCCCCTGCGGTCCCCTCCTCCTTTCCGGAGGGGATATCTACCCTCTGCATCAGCTCCGGGGGCCCCTTCACTCCCCTTCCTCCCCCTTCCCAGCTTCCTGCCCCCCCCAGCACATCCCTACCCGCTGCTTGGTACCAGCCTGGGCAGAGTCGGGGGATCCCAGCAGCCCTATGAGCGGGGACAGAGCAGGGACAGGGTGTCCTTGGCACAGGGGTCCAGCCAGCCTCGGGAGCTGGGAATTCTTCCTCCTTCTCATCCTCCCTGAGTGTTTTTTGATGTTATTCCCAGTTGTTTATTCCTGTCCCCATACCCATGGGCATGGATCACTTTTATTACCCAGGATGGGGACCCTCTTGGGACAGGGACCCCTGGGGATGGGGACCCCCTCGATGCCACATCCCCGCAGGGCTCAGCAACACCCCAAACACAAACATCCCGGGGACGTTATGAGGACACATCCTGCTGGGGCAGGGCACCCTGGGTTACATGGGGCATAAGGGAACGGCGATCCGGGGTGACACATAGCACGGCTGGTGCCAGCACCTGCCAGCTGTGCAGCACAGCTGGCGAGCGGGTGCCTGGCCCTTTCTGGGGTGCAGCACCTCCTGGGTGCTATGATCCCCCCCTTTCCCTGGGTGCCGGGAGGTGCAGCTCTGCTCTCCGGGGCAGGTCACCACTCCTCCATTAACCAGGGGCAGGGTTCAGCCTGATAAAGATTTGCTTTTGTACTCTGTCAAAAAGAAAATCAATAAGTGGCAAGCGATGGGCAGGAGTGATAAAGGCAGAAATCTCCCCTCAGCTCCTGCTATGCCAGGGCAGCAGGGCGCCCCCCCTGCACCCCAAAGCCGGGGTTGGGGCAGAGCCAGCAGCAGCCCAGCTCTCCCATAACCATCCCCTCTCAGTCCATGGCAGCTCGGCCACAGCAACCCCAGGCTGAGCCTAAGCAGGCGCAGCCCAGCGAGGCTCGAATTGAAACCCTCCTCGCTCCTTTGTCGTCCCCAAGGCTGCCCTGATTACTCGAGCACCCGGGACGGCAAAGCCGGGATAATCTCCTTAGCCCCTTTGGAGAGATTTCCCTTTGTGAGCGGAGGTGAAGAGTGGAGATGCTGCGTGTTCACAGCTTAAGACTCTTCCCAATCGGCTCCCTCCATCTTATCGGAGCGGTGCCATCACATCATTTCACTAGTTGAGTTGTCAGGATTTATTCCTTCCGCCGCGCACTCGCTGCTTCTAAAAACAGCAGCTGGGGCGTGCGGCAGGGCCAGGGCTGCTGTGGGAGCCGGGACTGCTCCAGCTCCACTTTCCCCTCCAGATGTTGGGTACCGATGGATGGATGGATGGATGGATGGATGGATGGACGGATGGATCCATCCTCCCTCCCCCTTGGGGGTTCCCGTGCCATAGGGACATCCCACACACACCAGGATGGGAGCAGAGACTCCCTGTTCATCCGTATTCCCCCAGGGTTCATGTGGGGGCTGTACCTGGTGTTGTGGGGCCCCCACCAGGGCTGGCAGCTTCCGGGGCCAGGCACAAAGCGCTGTATTAATAGGAGCAGCGCGCAGCGTGGCTGATGCTGGGATGTGGTCCCGTGACATCCCGATAGCAGTATTTATCCAGATAGTATCCAGGCAGCTGCAAACACTGTGGGGACCTCCAAGACTGGATCCCCACTGAGGGGCAGAGCCCATCGTTCAGATTGGATTAAAGTCACACGGATGCAGTTGGGGCAAAGGGGGTACAGGAGCCACTTGGGATGGGATGGGTGGGTTTGCCCAGGGCTGGTTGGGCCCTCTTTGCCCTTCCCTACTGTTGCTCCCACAGGGAAAGCAAATGTGGGTGCATGGTTGCGGCTGCACCTCTGGAGCATCCAGGAGCAAAGGTGGATGGACACAGGAGCTGGCCCAGTTTGGTGCCATTCCCAGTGGCGCATCCTTGTCCAGCAGCACTGTCTATTTCCCTGGGCATAAGGATGCTGTGGGTCACCTTGCGAATGGGCTCTTTAGAAGTTCATCACACCCTGGTCCTTGTGTTCACCCCGTCTTGCATGGCGATGCCTCTCTGGCACTGTGTAAACCTCCCTTCCTGGACCCCACAGGTCCCGGGGGACTCGGGTGCCAGCCGTGCCTTCCCAGCCATTGATCGGCCCATGCATGGCCGTGGTGTGATGACAGGATTAATCTTTGCTCTCCAGCACAGCTCAGCCTGTTTCTTTGAAATCTCTTGATGGGGAGATAAGCCGAGGTGCAGTGTGGGGCGAGCAGGCGCTGTCAGTCCCTGGGGGCAAGGAGCAGCCCCAGCACCCCATGTTTCAGCAGTGGGGCAGAGCACTGGGGTCCATGCAGAGCACCTGGCTCACTGGGGGCTTTTTCCCTCCTTCCTTCCTTCCTTCCTGCCGCTTTTCTTTGCGACCCAAAGCAAACAGCCATGTCCCTGCCCAATTTGGTTAATGATCTGGGAGATAAACCCTGCCGCGATAACCGGGGCACCGCCTGGCTGGGGACTGATGGCCGGAGGAGATACCCGGGGCGGTGTTCACCTGCTGGGGGGATCCCATGGGAAGGCAGCACCGGAGCAGGGCCTGTGCCTGTGGACTTTGCTCCTGCCGGGGCACCCCATGGGCTGGCACCAGCAATTCCCAACTCCCCAGGCTGCAGGCAGGGGAATGAGGCTGAATCTGATGCTGTTGGAGTATAGGGATGGGGATTGCTCCGTGGGGACGTGGATCGCTTACTTTGGCCTTTGCTCCCAAGTGTGGACAATGTGAACGCGCAGCATGTGCCAGGCTGTCCCATCCTGCCTCGGCATTGTTTTGCCCTTTCCAAAGGAAAACTGCAGCAATGCCATGTGCTTAGTTTGGAAAATCCCCTTTTTCCTCCTCTTTTTCCTTGCTGTATCAATGCGGGTGCAGCCGGTGCCTCAGGGGCTCTGGCAGCATCCCTGGCCGGGCACAGGGACACCCATCCGGGTGGAGAACCGCTCAGCACTGCTGGATGAGGTTCACCACATCACATTTTCAGGGTGACAGTGGTGCATTGGGCCAGTGGCCAGTGCCATGGCCATCGGGCGCTGGTGGGGAGCGGGGCCAGCTCCGGCGGCACTATTTTTGTCCCCCTGTCTGGAACGGTTTTCTCTTTATCAGCGCCTGCGTGTTTTCTCTGCTGGGGATTGATACACAGAAGATGAAGTGCTCTGACATGGGAAGTGTCAGGCGAACGCTCTTATCTTGGAGACATGGTCTCCTGACCCAAACGCTGCTGATTACCAGTGAGACAGGGGGAAGGAGGGGCAAAAGGGGGGGCACAGAGGGGGAAAAGTGGCGGTTGGGCTCTGTTCCCCAAAAGCAGCCAGGCTGTAAAGAGGGGAGCCACCACCAATGGGAATTTGGGGCTTTGCTTCCCGACTCCAGTGAGGGGTGAGAGGGATGCTGTGATGGAGGGGCTAAAGGGAGCCTGGCACCCTGGCAGCGCATTGGGAATCAGCCAGGAGCAAGGTGTTGGAGTCGTGGAGCAACATGCACTGAGCAAGGGTCTGACTTCCCTGCGCAGCCCTGAGGCCACGGTGATGACCACATCCTGCCCGCTGGCTCTGCTTCCTGCCTGCCCCCCTGCGTCCTTCACAGGAGGGGCTGCTGCTGCCCCTTATTGACATCAGTTTGTGCCATGGAATAAATCCCTTCGGCTTCTTGAAGGCCTCAGCCCTCCTCATTATCCCTATACAGAGATGGAGCCAGGGAGTGCTGGCCAGGAGGATGCCAGGAATATGGGGCAGGGGGATGCCAGGGATGCAGGGTGAGCAGAGCCAGCGCCATGCTCGCTCCCAAACCATTTTGATGGGGATGAAATCCTGGCTGAACAGAGCCGGGATGCCCATGGCCAGGGCATCTTTCTGAGCATGCCAGCTCCAAGCCAGCACCGAGGGCTCCCATGTTGAAGGCACTGAGGGCAGGAGGTGCTATGGGAAGGGGAAGGCAGGAGCCCTGCCTGTACCCCCCAGCAGGGCAGAGGAGCAGCAGGCAGAGCACATCTCATTCACCAGCGTGTGCTGGAGGTTGTGGCATAGGGATGGAGGGTGGCTCAGGGATGAGCCTGGTCCTCAGGGACCTCCAACACCTTTGCAGACCTTTCCTCCACCCCACCTCCCAGTGGGGAGCGGGTTTTGCCAAGAGGTTGCTCCCTTGGGACACGATTGGAGACACATCCCTGGTGGCACAGGGCATCCTCGGTGAACAGAGCCAACCTATGGGTGATGCTGGGACACAGGTGATCTTGGGTGCCGCCAACCTGTGCTCACCTCCCAGACACTCACCTTAACTTACCCCAGCGCTGAGAGGATCCAGATGTCAGCCGGGCTAATAAACACATCAGATTTCAATCTTCGCAGACATGGGATCGCTTTATCCTCCCTGTGCTCCCAGCTCTGAAAGCAATTTTACCTTCAAACCAGCGCAGCCTCCTCCCTGCCCACAGGACCTGAGCACTGGCTGCGTCTGCTGCGGTGCCCTCAAAGATGGGGCCATGGGCATAGGGCTTTAGGGAGCTCTTCTCCGTGGTGTGGTGATGGGGGGAATCCCACTTCTGCCCCGGAGCACCCTGGGGTGCTAGGAGCCTGCCTGGCTGCACATGGGTGTCCAAGGCCTTGCTGGTGTCCTCGTGTTTGGCTCGCTGTCCTTAGGGAGCATCATGGGGTTTGGGGTGCAGCATCCGGCTCCTTCCACTATGCATCAAGGGGCAGCCAGCACACATCCATCTGCGTATTGGTTACCTGCCATCTTATCTGCGCTCCGAAAGACAAAGGCACAGTTAAAACATTTTAGAGCAGCCTTCATAGCGTATTAACATGTTATCTAACCCATTAAACCAGAGGCTTATCAGATAATCAAAGCCATTAAGCCCTGAAGCTGCTTCAACTTTGGGTGCTGGGATGGGAAATGCTCCTTCCGCTCCACCACTGTGCTGTGCCCGGACCCCCCGGCGAGCGGCTGGATTCCTCCCACCCACTATGGACAATGGGGCACCCACCCACAGCTCCCAGCTCCAAACGGGTGCCCACATCCCTATGGAGCTGCCATGGGCCGGGGGTCTGACTGGGGGGCATCATGGTGATGCTGTACCTCTCTCCCCACAGATGAGCTGGATCTGGTTGTGCAGGGCGGGGAAAGGCGGGTGCGAACCCGCAAGAGCCTCCCCGAGGGCTTCTCCTGGGGACCCTTCCAGGGCAGCATCCACAGCGAGCTGGCATCACCGGGACACACCGATACGGTAAGGAGCACGGCTGCGGAGCAGTGGTGAGGAAAGGCCTGAGGAAACAAGTGTTTTAGGGAGAGGAGTTGATTTAGAACGGATTGAGCTCCGGGGAATCTCAAGGTTTGGGTGTCCAGAAGGTTTCCATGCCATACGCTGCCCATCACCCCGAGATCAGAGCATCACTGCAGGCAGGGGGACGAGATGCTGGCCGTCCCCTCCCATCCCCTCCTGCATAAGCAGGCTGTGTGGTGGCTCATGTATCCTCGCAGAGGAGATGGCATCTGGGTTTGCCACCCCAAATTTTCTCCTAAGGGACTCCGGTTGTGCCAGGAAAGCACCAGGGCTCTGCAGCACAGGAGAGGAGGCAGCACAGGACGTAGGAGGCTGGTGGCTGTTGGTGGCAGGAGCACGACAGGGACTGGGGTCTGCACATGGGCGTGTTGCAGGCACTGGATCCTCACCTCCCAGCCGCATCCTTTCCCCTGCATCCCCCCGTGCCACACGCAGACAGCTCCATCCCAGGATCTTCAGGGCCGGAGAATCCCTCCCAGTCTCCATCCCCACCTCCTCCTTTCTCCCTCTTTTTTCTTCTCTTTTTTTTTAGCTCAGGCCCGTTTATCTTTGCTGAATTAAATCCTTGATTAACCCTTATCTGCCCAGTTTGGCTCCCTATCTCCTGGTTGGCGCCGCGTGTCCAGACACCCGGTACAGGATGATTGATTTCTTAAAGATATGCGCAGCTTTTTTCTGATACTTCATTTATTGTCTAAATATTTTTGCTCCCATTTCAGCAGCTCCCTTATCGAGCCCGGCTGATGATTCCCAGCCCTGCTCTCCTCTGCCACTCGCCTCCCTCCCTATCTCTGCTAGGGAAAGCGAGGAAGGAATCGCAGCCCCATCCCTGATACAGGCTGTCGCCCTCAGGTTCCTTCGTCTTTGTTGCTGGCGGCAGGGGAGGGCATGCGGGGGGTCTCCCCCAAATCCTGCCCAAGCTCTGCTCTTCGTCTCCATGTGGGAAATCAGCTCATCCCAGTGAGAACTGGGAACACTGGGTGGCTCTAATGTCTCTGTGGCATGGAGCATCATGTGTGCCCATTGGTGCACTGATGGAAGAGGAGGAGGAAGAAGCCTTCCTGTCCTCCCAGCTGGTCCCATGGGGCTCCCCCAACACATCCTTGCTCCATCAGGTGTGCCTGGGAATGCCGGGGGACCCTGGAGCTACATGTGCTGGCTAACCCTATGGCTGTCCCCCCTCTCCATCCCTGCTCTGCTGCCCCCCCCCGGCCACCCAGCCCCGGGATGATGCCCACAGAGGGGGGACAGCGAGGGCACGGGGCTGTTCCGATAACGCCATCCCGGCGGATGCGGAGCAGATAGGGTTTCCGATGGTTATCATGCCGGTGCAGAGCGGAGACACTGACCTCTTTGTTCCAGGGAGAACAAGGAAGGGCTTGACGCAGGGGCTGGGGCCACCAAAGGGAGCTGGGATGGGCACCCTGGGGTGCTGGGAGCACCTTTGGGGTGCTGTAGGGGCCTCCCTACATTGGGGGTGCCCATAGTTCCCCCCCATTATAGAGCAAAAGCTCCACAGGGGTCCATCCTCCTCTCCCTCCTGGCCATGGTGCAGGACACAGAGGAGCCACCACAGTCCCGGCGGGAGCTCAGCCCATGTGCCAGCACCAGCTCCATCCCCACATTCCACGCAGGGAGGTCCCGAGGCCCCCAGCCCCATTTCCCACCCACTTTCCACACAGCAGGCAGGTTCCTGCAGCAGCGTGCGGGCGCTGCGTGTTCACACGCGTGTGTGAGCGCCTTGCACACGCGTGTGCACAGGGTTTATCACGCTCCCAGCACTGCGCTCCTGGCGGTGATAAGGCCACAACGGGCTGCCACTGTCAGGCTGAGTCGGAGGGTTTAGAAATATTGGGACGAATAATTAGATTTCATATCGTTACTGCAGCAGCCATCAGAGGATCAGGCAGATTAATTCCCCCCCTCCCCATTCTTTCTGGTCATTAATATTCATTAGAGATGCGGGAGGCAGAGCTGGGTGCGGGATGAGGGGCAGCACCATGACCCCCCCAACCCAACCCAACCCAACCCAACCCCGCCTGTTTTGGGGAGCGATGCTCACCCCACTCTCCTTGCCCTCAACAGAGCCCGCCCGTGACGCTGGTGCTGGGGGATGAGAGCTGCTGGCTGTCCTGCCTGCCCCTCGTGCCCGGAGAGCCCGACGCCAACGCCATCATCTACAGGAAGGGTTGGTACCAGTGCTACGTGTCCCTGCACCCCGCGGGGTTCATGGGGGCACAGGCACGGCCACCTCGGCGCTTTGGTGATGGAAGGGGTCCTTGTGCCCTTCCATCTGCTCCTCCACCTCCTCTGTGATTCACCACTGGCCATCCCTGCGGCTTGCTCCCTATCCCAGCCCTTCCTGGTTGGGATATGGGAAGGGTCCCAGTGGCTTGTGCAAGCACTAGTGCAAGCATTACTGCATGCAGCTGGGGCAGGACTCCTTGGAGAGGGTCCAGAGAAGGGCACAAAAATGATCCAAGGGATGGAACACCCCTCCTAAGAGGAAAGGTTGGGAGATTTGGGGTTGTTCAGCCTAGAGAAGACTCTGAGGAGACTTTATTGTGGTCTTTCAGTTCCTAAAAGAGGCTTATTTTGTAAGAAAGATGGGGAGAGAGTTTTTAGCAGGGCCTGTTGTGATAGGATGAGGGGTGATGGTTTTAAACTACAAGAGGGGAGATTCAGGCTGGATATAAGGAAGAAATTATTTACAATGAAGGTGGTAAAACACTGGCAGAGTTTGTCCAGAGAGATGGTGGATGCCCCATCCCCACAGACAATCAAGGCCGGGCTGGATGTGTTTTTGGGCAGCCTGATCTAGATGAAGATGTCCCTGCTCGTTGCAGGGGGTTAGAACTACCTAAGCTTTGAAGGTCCCTTCTAACCCAAATTATGATATGGTTCTGTGACTCGGTGCAAGCATCACATAGGTGAAAGACTCAGTGTAAGCATTACTGCATGCGGTGGTGTAAGACTCGGTGCGGGCACTACTGAAGGTATGGGTGCATGTATGGGTGCATATATGGGTGCATGTATAGGTGCACATATGGGTGTATGTATAGGTGCACGTATAGCTGCATGTATGGGTATATGTATAGGTGCATGTATAGGTGCATCTATGGGTGTATGTATAGGTGCATGTATAGGTGCATGTATAGGTGCACGTATGGGTGCATGTATAGGTGCATGTATAGGTGCATGGGTGGAAGGACCAGCGGGAGCAGCGCTCGGGCATGGGCAGACACCGCCATCTCCAGGCAGACCTGGAGGAAGCACCGGGCTCTGCCAGTGACAGCGACAGAGGTGACAGGGAGCCCAGGTCCACGCAGGCAGGAGCAGGATGGAGATGCCATGCTGACCACCACCCCTTTGTCCCCCCATCCCTCCGTGTCCCCCCCAAGATGAAGCCCTGTGGTGCCGGACGACACGCACCCTGCAGGAGGACGAGATCCTGTGTGCCTTCGTGTTGGCGGAGCCGCCGGCCGTCCCCAACCACCATGCGGTGACAGTGGAACCCGGTGACTCTCCATACCCGGCTGCGCTGCACTCGGACATCCAGCTGCTGCCACAGCAGGCGGGCATGGCCGCTATCCTGGCCACGGCCATGGTCAACAGTGAGTCCTCGGGGATGGACAGCACTGGGACATAGTGCAGCCCTTGGGGCCAGCGCTGTGCCAGGCATCCCCAGCCTGCCACTAAACTGATGTATGTCCCCTCCTTGTCCTTTTCCCCTCCACAGAGGATGTTTTCCCATGCAAGGACTGTGGGATCTGGTACCGGAGCGAGCGCAACCTGCAAGCACACCTGATGTACTACTGTGCCAGCCGGCAGAGCGCCGGATCGCCTGCCCTGGAGGAGAAGACCAAGGAGACCTACCCCAATGAGCGCATCTGCCCCTTCCCACAGTGCAAGAAGAGCTGCCCCAGTGCCAGCTCCTTGGAGATACACATGCGGAGCCACAGTGGTATGACATAGCACACTGCTGCAGCCTGGGGCATCAAACCACACACAAGGACCCCAGGAGCTGGGGTTGGAGGGGCAGGGAGGATGTGGGGCTACAGCACAGGGGCCAGTTACAGAACCATAGAATCAACTGGGTTGGAAAAGACCTTTAAGATCATCGAGTCCAACCTTTATCCCAGGACTGCCACTAAACCATGTCACTGAGGGCCTTGTCTGCGTGGTTTGTGAACACTTCCAGGGACGGTGACTCCAGCACTGCCCTGGGCAGCCTGTTCCAATGCCTGAGCACCCTTTGGGGAAGGAATTGTTCCTAATATCCAATCTAAACCTCCCCTGGTGCAGCTTGAGGCCGTTTCCTCTTGTCCCATCCCTTGTTATTTGGGACAAGAGACCAACCCCACCTCACTACAACCTCCTGTCAGGTAGTTGTAGTTAGATGGGGTTCTTCCCCAGTTGGGTTACTGGTTTGGGGCAGCTCACTCGTAGGTTTTCCCCCACGTCAGCCGTGTAAAGATGGAGAGGGCATCCTGCTTCAGCCAATGCCCTCCTGGCTGGCCCTATGGGGTGTCCCCGCAGTCCCCATCCCCTTTCCCTCGGCGCTGAGGTGTCTGCCTGCCTGTCTGTCCATCCTGCAGGAGAGCGGCCGTTCGTGTGCCTGATCTGCCTGTCCGCCTTCACCACGAAAGCCAACTGCGAGCGTCACCTCAAAGTGCACACCGACACCCTGAACGGTGAGTGAGCGCTGCACAGCATCCCCACGGGGACACCCCTGTCCCCATAGCACAGCCTGGGGACAGGGACCTGCTCCCCACGGGTCTCTTCCTGCCCTGCCGGGTGCCATCCTGCCCGCTCAGCCCAGCACCATGTTCCCTGCAGGGGTCTGCCATAGCTGTGGCTTCATCTCCACCACGAGGGACATCCTCTACAGCCACTTGGTCACCAACCACATGATCTGCCAGCCGGGCTCCAAGGGAGAGCTGTACTCACCCGGGACAGCCCTGGCTGCCACCAAACCCCATGGTGGGTACCATGGGGGGGACACGTGTCGGTGCCACACGCAGAGCCCAGCATCAGCACTGATGGCTGCAGCCACAAGGAGGGAGGTTGGGGATGGGGTGAGCATCCCTGTGCCAGGATGCTGGATAACACCGGTGCCTCTCTCCTCTCATCAGGGCTGAGCCAGACCAACAACGCATCCCTGCGGAAGTGCAGCCTGCCAACATTCCTGCCCGAGGGGCTGCCAGCACTGCCTCAGCACATGGTGCTGCACAGCCCCCTGCCCGCCCCACCACCCAGCTCCGAAGCCGTGCCCCCCATGGCACCACCTACCTTGTCCCCCAAAACCGCGGCTGGCAAGCTCTCACCGGCAGTCCAGCCACAGAACGGGGAAGGGCCGTCATCATCATCATCATCATCATCATCATCCTCCTCCTCCTCCTCCAGCGAGGCCATCCGCATCAAGGCGGAGCCTGCCCGCAGCCCGGTGAGTGAGGCGGAGGTGCCAAAAAGCAGCGGTCCCGGGGAGGGGGTCAGCAGCAGCCCCAGTGCTGCCTCCCAGACCCCATCCCCACGCAGCCTGCCCTCGGCAAAGGTCAAGTCGGAGCTCGTGAGCCCCACGCCGGGCTCCAGCCCTGTGCCCAGCGAGCCCGGGACGGGGACGGGCACGGCTGGCGGCACCATCTTTCTGCCCCAGTACGTGTTCAGCCACGAAGCCGCGGTGGTGCCGCAAGCATCCGAGATCCTGGCGAAGATGTCGGAGCTGGTGCACAACCGTCTGAAGCAGGGCCACGGCGGTGGCGCGGTGCACCCCACCGTCTACAGCAGCACACCGGTACCCAAGGGTGCCACGTGCTTCGAGTGCGACATCACCTTCAACAACATCAACAACTACTACGTGCACAAGCGCCTCTATTGCTCCAGCCGGCACCTCACCGAGGACAGCGCCGCTGGGGCACGCAAGCTGAAAGTGCCCCCCGGAGCACCCAAGGGTCCTCCTACCCTTGGGATGCTGCTGTCCTCACCAGTGAGCGACGGGCAGGGGACACCAGGAGGGAATGGGGATGTCAACCGGAATGCCACGCCACCAGCCACAGTGCCAGAGGTGAAGGTAGAAGAGGGGGGTGTTAAAGCGGGGACCCCCGAGGCGGAGGGGGGGTCGGGGCGGTGCAGCGAGGACAGCCAGAGCCCCAGCAGCTCGGCAGGGGATGAGGGGGACGAGGACCCCAACAAGACGCTGTGCGAGGCGTGCAACATCCGCTTCAGCCGCCACGAGACCTACGTGGTGCACAAGCGCTTCTACTGCGCCTCGCGCCACGACCCCCCGCTCCGCCGCCCCGCTGCCCCCAAAGTGCCCTTCCCTCCCCAGCCCCTGCGCACCCGCAAGCGCCGCAAGCTCTATGAGATCCATGGAGCCGCTCATCGCCCCACTGAGCCCCCCCCAGCCCCTGACCCACCACCACTGGTCCTAGAGCCGGTGGGGGCTGCCCCATCGCCCCGTTCCAGCCCGGATGCTGATGGTCCCATTGACCTAAGTAAGAAGCCGCGGTGGCAGAGTGAACCAGCGCCGGCACCGCTGATGCCTTTGGCTGACTACCATGAGTGCACCGCTTGCCGCATCAGCTTTAACAGCCTTGACAGCTACCTGGCGCACAAGAAGTACCAGTGTCCGGCCACCCCGCTGCAGCCCCGCACTCTCGAGCACCTCCAGAAGATGAAGGGGACCATGCCTGTCCCCATCAAGGGTCAGCACAGCCCCAGCAGCCCTGGTGAGGGGGACCCCGAAGGGATGCGGGTGAGGGCAGCTCCAGCGAGGAGTCCCGGCATCCCCTACCCCGGGGCAGACTCACAACAGCGTCACCCCAAGAGTCTCCTGCCAGCCCTGGGGGTGAAGGGACCCCTCTCTCCTTGTCCCTACTGTCCCCTTAATGGGACCGTTAAGGGTGATCTCCTTGAGCACTTCCGCATTGTCCATGGGCTCTATGTGGCCAAGCCGGTGGTGGCCGGGCAGCGGGTCCCCGATGCCCCGGTCCCCGGTGCCGGCAGGACACCCGAGCCCCCACTGCCCGCGGTGTCCCCCCCCCGTCCCCCTGCCCCCCTTCTCCGCAGGGACAGCTTCAATGGGAGGGATAGTCGGGATGGTAACGGCAGCCCCCGGCCCCCCTCCTCTCCCCGGCCCCCCGCTTCACCCGTAGCCCCCGAGGGACTGCGGGAAGCCCCCCGCAAGCCCCCTACACCCCCCACTTACACGGACAGGGGGGTGCAGACCCCCCCAGCCAAGGCTGCGTCCGTGTCCAACAGCAACCACAGGTACTGTCGCCTCTGCAATATCAGGTTCAGCAGCCTCTCCACCTTCATTGCCCATAAGAAGTATTACTGCTCCTCTCACGCCGCTGAGCACATCAAGTAAAGCCCCCCTCCCCATTTACCATCATCACCATTTGGGGGGGCTGCAGGGGATCGGGGACCAGGAACCGATGCCCAGCACCTCACTCTCGCAGGGCCCAGGGTGATCAGGACTCCACTGGGGCTGCTTCAGCATCCAGAGGCCGCTCCTGTATCCTCAAATGTCACCCCAGGTTGGGGGTCCTGCGCATCCTGGGCCAAGGACCCTATGGAGAGAGTGTGGTGCTGGCAGGGGTCCGGTCCCCCGCCTCCAGCACATAGTGCATGCGGTGCCCATATCTGTGACCCTGCTGCAGCCTAGGCTAATGCTGCAGGGAAACAGGCTTAAGGTGCATGGCCTTGTCCTAGCCAGGGGGCTCTGCCCCCAAATAGACACTACAGGGGTGGGAAAGGGGATAAACCGTGGCTGGGCTTGGCCCTGGGCACACTAAGAAGTGTGTGGGTGCCCCCACCACAAACCAGACCCTGCAATGAGACAGCACTAGAGGCAAGATGAAGCTATAATGGGAATATCCGTGTGTATAAGTGTGTATAGAAATAAATATGTCTAATGAAGCTGGGCCGGCGGCTGCATGTGAGTGTTGGTGGTTGGTGTGGGCGCTATCACCCCTGGGGTCAGGACGGTGGGTGTGTAAGAAGGATGTGGAGGGGGCCATGAGAATGATCAGGGGCACCTCCTGTATGGAGCCAGGCTGAGAACATTGGGGCTGTTCAGCCTGGAGAAGAGAAGCTGCGTGGAGACCTCAGAGCAGCTTCCAGTGTCTGAAGGGGGCTACAAGGATGCTGGAGAGGGCCCTTCATCAGGGACTGCAGTGACAGGACAAGGGGTGATGGGTTTAAACTGAAACAGGGGAAGTTCAGGTTAGATATAAGACAGAAGCTCTTCCCTGTGAGGGTGCTGAGGCGCTGGCACAGGGTGCCCAGAGAAGCTGTGGCTGCCCCATCCCTGGCAGTGTTCAAGGCCAGGTTGGACACAGGGGCTTGGAGCAACCTGCTCTACTGGAAGGTGTCCCTGCCCGTGGCAGGGGAGTGGAACTGGATGATCATAAGATTCAACCCAATGGTCCAACCCAAACCGTGCCATGGTTCTATGTCTAGCCATGGTACAGCCTGCAGTGGTGGGGCAGAGCATGATGTCCCCACGTCATCCCTGGTACTACCTCACCCTGGGTGTCACACTCTGTACCATAGGGTGATGCAGCCACCAGCACCTGATTGGGCTCCAGCTGATGGTGGGCTGCAGGCTGATGGCTCATTAATTACCAGCTAATGAAGCTCCTAAGTGAGCTGTGCTGCTCTGAACCTGGTTCAGGTCTCTGCCCCATCAGCACTCCCTGTGCTGGAGCCCCAGAGCCCTGCAGTGGGGTACCCGGGTGAGCATGGCTCAGGTCCCACAGCCCCTGCTGTGCATCACAGGAGGGATGCACGTAAGCACCCCCAGAGCTTCTCTGGCCTCCCCAGTGCTTCCCAGTACAAGAAGCACATCATTCCCCTCCAGCCCACCCTGAGTGCAGGGCTCCCCCTCAGGGACATCCTTCAGCTTCCAGCTCACTATAACCCAGTGGCCCCCAGGCTGTTTTGTTTCCCATTCTGGTATCCCTGGAGCTGCAGGGTGTTTGCAGTCCCCAAGGGCAAGGGCAAGGCTGCAGCATCCCAAGGGGGTTGCGCAAGGCTAGGATACAGGGCTCTCAAGGAGACCATGGACTAAAAGCTCCATCCCAGTGCACAAGGAGTGCATCCCTCTGCGCTTTGGGTGTCAGTGGCACCAAGCCAGCAGGACCACGGGCATCTTTCATCCCTTTCAATTAAGTGAGAACAGGGATAGTGCCAACAGGCACAAGGGTTTGGGGGTTTGAACCATCCTCTCCTCATGGGGTGCCTGCAGTGGCAGGAGCGGGCTCAGCTCTGTGTCAGGGATGAGAGCCAGGCCCTGCGTGCCAACAGCGTGCTGGGGTGGCAGGGAGGAGGAGGAGGAGGACAACTAAGGCAGCAGCTCCCTTGGGAAGCACTTGCAACAGGTCCCCTCCTTGCATGCTCTTGCACCACCACCCAGCACAACCCCACAGAGCCAAGTAGGGCAAATAGCTGCGGCACCCCCACAAGCAAAGATGAGATGAGACACAGCTGAAATCAGCAAAGCTTTACTTAAATAAATATATTTACAGAGCAGCAGACAATAGACACGAGCTGGCTGCAGTGAGCCAGCAGAGTGCAAGCACCACGGCAGCCCTTCGCCCCAGACATTGACCTAGAGGGGTGCTGGGACCCCCTGGGATTAGGGGAGGTGGCAGAGGAGGGGGACAGGGCATCCAATGCTCACTGCAGGGTCTTCCTGCAGGGCAGGGGGGGCAGGCTGAGGAGGTTCTGCGGCGCTGGGCTGCTCTCTGCCTCCTTGGGCTCCTCCGTCGCATCCAGGAGCTGCTGCATGTAGCAGGAGGTGCCGAGCAGGACGTGGCCGGTGGCCTGCATGGTGAAGAGCGTCCAGCGCAGAGCTTCCCTGGGCAGGGAGAAAAGGGGTGAGCATCCCTCCTTGCATCCCACAGAGGGGGCTGGTCCCCCACTGCAGCATCCCCGCTCCTAGAGCCATCTCCAGGCCCCCCCCAGCACTCACTTCATCAGCCGCTTGGCCCCGTAGCAGCGCAGGTCGTAGGACATGCTGTAGGTGCCGTAGAGAGTGGCTTTGACATTGAGGCAGCCCAAATCCCGCGGGTTGGTCTTGTATAAGTCGAAGGTGACACGGGCGACATCGATCCTCCGAGGGGGCTTGTGGGACAGGCTCAGCTGGTAGCCGGGGGTCTGGGCATGAGTAGGACCAGGGTTACACAGTGATACCCCCACTCGCCCATTCCCACCTCACCCAGCACCCAGCACCTCCCATTGAGCATCACATCACCTCCCCGCTGATCCCAGGGACAAACCAGGCTCCCAAGGGATGCACTCACCTTGGAGGCAGCCCAGGTCTGCCCCTTACTCAGGGCCATCAGCACCGTGCCCTCCTCCAGCGTCCGGAAGAAAGCCTCTGTCTCCACTGCAGTGCCATCCTCATCCAGCACCAGCGAGATGGGACCAGGGGCGAGCAGAGCAGTCTGAGCCTGCAAGGGTGCTGGGGGTGAGCAGGGCTGGGGGGCAGCCAGCCCACCACCCACCTCTGTGGACAGACAGCCCCCAGACAGACGGGCTGACATCCACCAGCTCACCTGGTGCAGCAGCTCAGCGAGGCTCTGTGCCATGATGCCCTTGCGCAGGCTGCGGTCCCAGTTGCAGACACGGAAGGGTCGGGGCTGTGGGGCCGGGCTTGACAGCAGTTGCTGGGTCATGGAGGCACTTGCCGAGACACATCTGGGGAGGGATGGAGGGATTGGGGTGTCCTGAGACCCACCTCCAGCCCCAGGCAGTGCCAGCCCCCCAAGACTCAGTGGAGAGGGGCACATCCATCCCAAGACGTGCCAAAGCAGGGAGGGCTCTCATGTCGCCCACCCCAGGACGGTGGTTCCCCAGCACTTACTTGGAGACAGGGGCAGCCAGGCGCAGGCTCAGGGACTTGGCGTAATCCATCTTCACCAGGAGCACGGTTCAGCCTGTAGGGAGGAAAGATTCAGATCTAGACAGGACCTCTCCGGCTTCTCTCCACTCCAGTGGATCTTCTTCCCACCGCTCAGCTCCAGCCCAGCAGTGACCCAGCACCCCGTCGCTGCCACCTTTACGCAGAGGCTGTGCCTGCCCTTTGGCCAGGGCCAGGCTGGTGGCAGCCTCCCCGGGCAGAGTCTGCTTGCCAGCACGGCTCTTACGCAAAGAGCACATGGGGCCCTGAGTCAGTGCTGGAGCAAAGGTGAGGCTCAGGCACCCGGCTGCACCCTCACCCCGGCTTTTTGGGGCAGGCGACAAGCACTTGGGAGTCAGGGGCACCCATGGCAGCAACCCCAACCTTCCTTCTCCACGGATATCTGCAGCTAGGAGCCCAATAGGGGGAGTGGAGAAAGTCCTGTAGAGCATCCCCATCCCCATCCCCATCCCCATCCCCATCCCCATCCCCATCCCCATCCCCATCCCCATCCCCATCCCCATCCCCATCCCCATCCCCATCCCCATCCCCATCCCCATCCCCATCCCCATCCCCATCCCCATCCCCATCCCCATCCCCATCCCCATCCCCATCCCCATCCCCATCCCCATCCATGACCTCCAGCAGCTCCCTACTGATTCAGGCCCCCCCACCCTACCATATATGTCACCCAAAGACTCCACCCCCCTCTTGCCTCAGCCAATCACCTCCTGGCCTGATGCCACAGGGGGCGGGGCCAGTTCAGGGGGCGGGGCCAGCCGCGGGGCGGGGGCGCTGCACCGGGGCGTGGATCGTGTTGGGTGATGGACCCTAAATATCACCCAGTTCCAACCCCCTGCCCCGGGCAGGGACACCTTCCACTAGAGCAGGTTGCTCCAAGCCCCTGTGTCCAACCTGGCCTTGAACACTGCCAGGGATGGGGCAGCCACAGCTTCTCTGGGCACCCTGTGCCAGCGCCTCAGCACCCTCACAGGGAAGAGCTTCTGCCTCAGAGCTCATCTCAATCTCCCCTCTGGCAGGTTAAAGCCATTCTCGCTTGTCCTGTCCCTACATCCCTTGTCCAAAGCCCCTCTCCAGGTTTCCTGGAGCCCCTTTAGGTATTGGAAGGCTGAATCATAGAATCATCGAATCCCAGGTTGAAGGGACCTCAAGGATCATCTGGTCCAACCTTTCTAGGCAAAGCAGGACCTAGACTGGATGCCCCAGCACCCTGTCCAGCCAAATCTTTAGTGTCCAACATTAGGGAATCCACCACTTCCCAGGGGAGGTTATTCCAGTGACTGGTTGTTCTCATTGCAAAAGATTTCCCTCTTATTCCCAACCGGAATCTCCTCAGGAGCAACTTGTGCCCATCACCCCTCATCTTTTCTATATGATTCCTTGTAAAAAGGGAATCTCCATCTTCTTTGTAGCCACCCTTTAAACACTGGAACATGGTGATAAGGTCTCCCCTCAGCCTCCTTTTCTCCAGGCTGAACAGCCCCAGCTCGTTCAGCCTTTCCTCACACGCTGCCCAGTCCTTTGATCATCCTCGTGGTCCTTCTCTAGACCCTCTCCAGCCCACCCACATCTTCTTTGTAGAGCAGCGACCAAATGTGAGCACAGCATTCCAGGTGTGGCCTGACAAGCACTGAGTGGGATAATGACTTCCTTATCTCTGCTGGTGATGCCCTTGTTGATGTTCTCCAGCATCCTGTTGGCTTTCTTTGCTACAGCTGCTCTCTGCTCAATCCTATTGAGCTTGTGTCCACCAGGACCCACAGGTTCCTTTCCTCAGAGCTGCTCCCCAGCAGATCCCAGCCTGTGCTGCACTCCTGGGTTGTGTTTACCCAGGTCCAAGACCTTACACTTGTCCCCATTGAACTTCATAAGGTTCTCGTTATCCCAATCTTCCAGCCTACCCAGGTCACCCTTCAAAGCGGCTCTCCCTTCCCATGGGTCTTCCCCGCTCAGTTTGGCGTTATCAGCAAAATTACCCCATCATCCAGATCACTTATGAAGACTTCAAACAGCTTTGGGACCAATACCGATCCCAGGGGGATCCAACTGGTGACACATCCCCAGTTTGAGAAGGAGCAGTTCACCACAATCATTGTGGTGGTGCCGGTCAGCCGGTTCCCCCCCCACCACATATCCCACTTGTCCAGACCATAACACATCCATTTCTCTAGGAGAAGGCTGTGGAAAACCATACCAAAAGCCTTGGCTGCGCTAAGGTCTCCCCAGAACCTTCTCTTCTCCACGCTGAGCTAGGATGCAGGAGCATCCTCCAGCCCAGACCCACCAGCATCCCTCAGCTCCTCAGTTTGCCCACAGTGATCCCCTTCCTGGTGCCCCCAGCAGCAGCCCCCCAGGCATTTTGCACCTCTGGGATATCAATTTGGTCCCGGGTTGGAGAGCTGGGGCGGGCAAGGGGCCCATGGGGCTGTTGCGACAGTCCTGGGGCTGCCAAAGCGGGGTTGGAGCCTGGATGGATGGAGCAGCCATGGCTCCTGGGTGAGCTCCTGGGAGGCTGCTGTGGGGATCTGGGGGGCCCAGGACCTCAGTGCTGCTGCAGGCGATGCAGAGCAGCACAAAGCACTGAGCATCTCCGGGTTTGGGGGGCTGGACAAGGACAACCCCGGTCACCGGGTCCTGCGGGAGCAGCAGATCAGGCCATGTGCACATGTACCATGTTCTCCTTCATGCGTGTGCACACATGTACCTCCCCCTCTGTGCACGCATGCCTGTGCCCCGCGTGTGTGCACCCCTGAATGTCTGTGCATGCACTTGAGCATCTCTCCCTGTGCACATGGAGTGTGTGCACCCATACACACCTGTGCCTGCATGCGTGTGAACCATGCACGGCTGTGTGTGCATCCCTCCCTGCCTGCACATGTGTGTGTGCACTCCTGCATGTCTGTGCATATGCGTGTGTGCATGTGTATGTACCCTGCGTGTTTGTGCACGTGTGTGTGCATGTGTGTGTGCACATATGTTCACCCTGCACGTCTGTGCACGTGTGTGCACGTGTCTGTACCCCCGTGTCTGTGCACGTCTGTGCACCCTTGTGTGTCTGTGCATATGTGTGTGCACGTTTGTGCACCCTGTGTATCTGTGCACGTGTGTGTGCACGTGTGTGTACACCCTGTCTGTGCACCCCTGTGTATCTGTGCACGTGTGTGTGCACGTGTGTGTGCACCCCTGTGTGTCTGCGCATATATGTGTGCACGTGTGTGTGCACCCTGTCTGTGCACCCCGTGTGTCTGTGCACGTGTGTGCACGTGTGTGTGCACCCGTGTGCCTGTGCATATATGTGTGCACGTGCGTGTGTGCACCCTGCGTGTCTGTGCACGTGTGTGTGTGCACGTGTGTGCACCCTGTCTGTGCACTCGTGTATCTGTGCACGTGTGTGTGTGCATGAGTGTGTGCACGTGTGTGTGTGCACATATGTGTGTGCACCCTGCGTGTCTGTGCACGTGTGTGTGCCCATGTATGTGTGCACGTCTGTGTGCACGTCTGTGCACCCCTGCACGTCTGCATATGTGTGTGTGCCCATGTGTATCTGTGCACATGTATGTGTGCACATTGGTGTGCATGGGTGTGTGCACGCATGTATGCACCCCTGCGTGTGTGCATGTATCTGTGCACATGTATGTGTGTGCCCATGTGTCTGTGCCCATGTGTGTGTGCCATGTGTGTGTGCCCATGTACGTGCACACATGTGGCGCTCCCGTCACCGCATTATCTTTACGCGCGTCCCCTTTAAGGCGCGGCCGGGGCGGGCGCGCGCGCGCGGGAAGGAGAGCCCCTCTCCCCTCCCTTCCTCCACCGCCACACACCCTCCTCCCCCTCCCCACTCCAAGGCGCTTGGGCCGTCGCGCCCTGATGACATCACGCCATGGCTGCTCTGCGCCGCCGCGAGTAGAGGCCCCGTTCCCGTGCCGCGCCGCGCCGCCGCCGCCGCTTCCCCCCCCCCTCCCCAACCGCAACCCCGGGCCCATTCCCCGCGTGTCCGCCCGGCCCTCAGCCAGCACCCGCCGCCGCCCCGCGCAGGTGAGCCGCTGCCCGGCAGGCCGCGCTCCGCAAGCGCCGGCTGCGGCCTAGCGCCTGGGGGGGGCGGGCCCGGGCGCCGGGGGGAGCGGCCGCGGAGGGGGCCCTGAGCGGGGCCGCTGCTGAGGGGGGGGTGCGGAGGGGGGGGGGGTTGACGGTGATTTTGGGGAGGGGGGGGGGGAGGTGAGGGGGGAGCTATCGGTTTGGGGGGGGTCGTCTGGCCGGGGTCTGGGGGGGGCACCTGCTGGATGGGGATGGGAGTGGAGAAGATTTGGGTTGGGGGGTGTTATGGAAGGGGGCAGCGTCAGGTTGGGGGGGGCATCTGCTGGATGGAGATGGGAATGGGAGAGGTTTGGGTTGGGGGGTGTTATGGAAGGGGGCAGCATCAGCGTGGGGGGAGCACCTGCTGGATGAGAATGGGGGAGGTTTGGTTTAGGGGGTGTTATGGAAGGGGGCAGCGTCAGTGTAGGGGGAGCACCTGCCGGATGGGGGGTGATGGGGATGGGAATGGGGAAGGTTTGGTTTAGGGGTGTTATGGAAGGGGGCAGTGTCAGCGTAGAGGGGGCACCTGCTGGATGGGGGGTGATGGGGATGGGAATGGGGGAGGTTTGGTTTAGGGGTGTTATGGAAGGGGGCAGTGTCAGCGTAGAGGGGGCACCTGCTGGATGGGGGGTGATGGGGATGGGAATGGGAGAGGTTTGGATTGGGGAGTGTTATAGAATGGGGCAGCCTCAGCTTGGGGCAGGGAAGCTTCTGGAGGGGCAAATGGGCGGCTCTGACTGTGCCCCCTCCCCAAGCAGGAGAGAGCTGCACGGCCTGGGGGGCACAGCAGAGGGACCTCAGCCTGGCCCTGTGAGGTAAGGGGGGAGTGGGGAGAGAAGGGTTGGGAGCCCACGGCTGCGCTCGGGGGTCTGTTGTGCCCCTGGGTGGGGGGTGCATCACCCACAGAGCGCTGGTTTGTGTTGTCTGCCTGGTGCGGCAGGAGCTGCGAGGTGCTCGCTGCCCAGAGCTGCCGTTGTCTCTGCGAGCACTCTGATGCAGTGCTGCTGCTGCAGGTGGTTTGTATTCCCTTCTTGTCTCAGCGGGGTTGTCTCTTCTCAGAGCTGTCCTTTCATCCTCCGTGCTAACAGTGTTTTCTTTTACTGCCATTGATAGCTCAGCTCCTCTGAAACAACTGTTAACAGCGCTGCTTTGGCTGTACCAAGAACACAAACACCTCCGAGGTGTGAGTTCTTTCTCCTGGCCTCCCTAAGGTTTGCCTAGCTTAAGGAAAAGGGTTGTAGTCTAATCAAGACAACTCTCTGCCAGACTGCTGATCTGCTGCTGTGAGAGTACGGTTAGCCTATTGAGTGTGATTATCCACAGATCCCACAGAACACCGGTATAATCGTACTTATTTTCTGTCATGGCACTGAGGCACTGGTAATGCAAAATTAGCATTTGCCTGCAGAGAGCTGCAGGAAGAGCCGTGTGTGCTCCAGCAAGAGGAGAATCAGTTACACTGTGAAAACAAACTCCAGCTGCTCATGGCGCTGTTTTCTCTTCGTGTTCCATTCCCAAAGCCTGCCTGACACACAGCAGTGGTTATCATTCCAGATCGGAGCTCTTGGAGCTCTTCCTTAAGAATCAGCTGCTGAAAATGGCTGTCACCAGGCAGTTCTCTTAAATTAATACCAAAAGGCAGCTCAGTTTTCTGCATCCCTGATGGCCACTAGGTAATTGAAGTTTGCAATGTATTCTACAAGTCAGTGCTTCCCTAAGGAACTTGGATAAGTGTTTGTTTGGTTCATTAACCCTGTTACCGACAGTAGTTTCATTCAAAGCAGAGGACTGGGTGCTTTGCTCTTGTTCTAGGGTCTTTTCATTTTTATGTGATGCCTCTTTCCTGCATCATGAGGCATTTTTATTTCCTTTTTCCTCCTGGTGTTGCTACTCTTCCATGTTTTTCCCACATTGTAGCTCCTGCCCTTCATTTCTGTTTTGCTTCTGTTTTCCAGGTCTTTGTTCCCTAAGTCTTTTTGTGCTGTGTTTCTCTTCTCACTTGTCCTGTCAGCACAATTTCCCATTCATTCTCCTCAACTCACTCATGTCCTTCACCCATCCTTGTGGCTGGATTTAAACCGTGCTCCAGAACTTTTCTCTTCTGCGCTAACCCCTGGTTTTCACATATCTAAATAACAGAAATGTTTTGATGTTGCATCAAGCTGTTTGGCTGTTAGAAAGTGGGTTTTATCCTTTCTATCACAAAGGTTTCTGCCTGAAGCAAAAAGGTTCTTTGCTTCTTTCCTTCATGTCTGCCCTGTGACCACCCTAGGAGCTGGGAGGTCTCTGCTGGGGGCTACAGAAGTGGTGTCTGCTCTTGGTTCTTGCCATCTGACTGATGATTTGTAGGATGTCAAGGCTGAGGCTGATGGCTCTGTCAAGCTCCAGTTTTCTGTAGGGTACTCTTCGCCTTCCTGCTACTGGAGGTTCTGGAACCATCTGAGCTGTTGGTTCCCATACTATTTCCAAGGTGTATTCCTTGTTCACTTGGAAAAACCTTTCTGTGGCACCATATAAAGGCTTAGCCTTGGAGGGAGGGATTTAATGAATGGAAATAGTGCTTGCCAGGAATATTTTTTCCTTGGTGGCTGTAGCAAATTGTGCCTTAACTCACAGCTTTATCCTACAGGTGCTGCAGCGGGTTAGAGTAAGCTGCCATCCTTTCCGTACTGGTTCCAGTTCATGTGCTCCCAAAATGCTACCTGCAGCTGCAAGTCAATTAGTTGTACACAAAGCTTAACTCTGTTGGCTTAAGTGAAGATACTGCCCAAACCTTTCAGGAGTTCTAATGGAAAATAGTACAGAGCCATAAGAAACAGCATTTGAGCCTCCTGCCAGCAATAGGCAATGTTGAGAGCCACAGATCCAGAATGCGGTCAGTGACACACACTGCGCTGCCTTGGAGTAGTGTCCAAGGTACACGTGTGACCATAGACTAAAACTTGTTTGGCATTTCTTCCTTCTGGTTTTGTACCTTTGATTTAAGAGAGGGCAGAAATTGGGCTTGATCTTGAAAACAGACCTGCTGCTAAGAATTCCAGTGCTCTGACTCATCTGCCTCTTGCCCTAGGCAAATCACCTAACAAAAGTGTAATGTTAAAAATATTGTTTAAAATGCATCCAGGGATTACGTGGCAATATTGAAGTTGAGTTTTAAAACACAACTTAACTAGAAAAGGGCTTTTCTTTTATTGCCTTTAGTGCTGCGTCAGGGCTTCTTAATCTCAATGCTGTATTTTAAATTTAAGAGTCTTGGATATCATTAAGCTTTGGAAAAATATATTGTAACATGGCCAAAGCAGATGAATATGAATTTCTCTAACATCTCATCAATGTACAGTGCCATTTTACCTGTGCAAGGGGGGAAATCTCTGTAATTTTAAGTGTTTTCCAGTAGGACTATGAGACTTCAGTGAGAACAAGATGGGCCCCTTCATTTTTGCATCCAAGTCCTTGCAGGTGAGGATGGCTGTGTGAATGCCTAGCTTAGAAGGAGCATCTGTGTTCCAGGGTATGCAGTGAAACACTGACAAAGTTAAGGAATAGTTAATGCTTCATTCCCTAATTTGAGAAATTCCCGAGCTCAATCTGTGAAACTTCAGCACTGCCTCCTGTTGCATATGTACTGTGTAACTAAAAGCTGCTTTTTTCTGCCAGACATGACTCTCTGTGGAACTCCTGTGCAAGGGCAGGGAGAGAAGCGAGGGACTGCAGGAAGAAAAGGCAGGTTTGCTGCAGATAATTGCTGCTGAATGTCCCTTGGGATACCATGCTGTTCTAGCTCTTTTCATCCTTCTCTTAGCTGATGCTAGGCATGTCCCTCAGAGTGCTTCCCATCATTTCTGGATACTCAGTGACCAAAGGGCCAGAAAAAGGTTTGCAAAAGCTGCCTGGTGTTCTCAGGTGTAGCTGGGTGCAGTGGGGTTCTGCTTGGGCTGCAGAGCATGATATAAAGGCACTGCTACTGAAGACAAGATGAAAAAGCACCAGGTCTCTTGTTCAGGGGATTCTTTACTTTATATTTTTGGTAGACTGTTCTCTAATATTGCTGGCTCACAGCACTGGAACAGGAACACTTACAGGAACACTGTAAGCTGACAGGGACTGGCTGGGGACATGAAGATCCAGAAGGAGCAACTGGAGGGAAAGTCTTGTTTAACCTGACTGATACCTGTGGCGACAGCAAGTGCTATCTGGCTCACACCCAGGGGGATGGCGTGTGCTTACTGAAAGTGGGGTGGCTCGAAGTTGAGCTGCCAAATCCTCATTTTCTTCACTGAGAACCCATGAGCTGCTTTTTAAGGGGCTTTCCACTCGATGAGCCATGCACAAATGATTCTAGAGGCAGTTAAAGACACGCTTTGGGCTGCAAGTGCACCCTGCTATTGTATTTGCTCCAAAGCCCCTCAATGGAAAGGCTGTACCAACTTGTTTAGCCTGGCAAAGGGAGGGTTTTGTAAGCCTCATCTGAAATGCTTGGTACCTGTTCTGAACTAGCCTGCTTCTTCAGACATGCAGAAAATGAACATTTGACACACTTTAAGCAAATGAAGTCAGTTTTGGAATAGAAGGGCTTGTGTGGCTTTGCCTGAACTGCCTGTCATTGTAATGATAGCTCTGAACATGAAACCCTAAGTGAGAAGTATTACTATATACCTGTTTCTTGCCCCATTATTCTAAGCTACAAGTCAAGGAATCTTATCTGTAGGTTATATTTTTTTTCTTTTGTAACTGGTTTTGAAGACAGTAATAAACTTGCTTGGTTTTAAGGTACAGAAATTCCACCCTCGTGATGAGGGATGAAACCTGTGGATTTCTGCTCTGCTGTTTCTGTTCTACTGCGTTGCTCAGTTTGAAATACTTCCGTCTAGTAATTTTTCGTATTTTTTTCTGGTATTTGTCTGTATATGTAATTGAATGACAGTGGAAAGCAAAAAAAAACCCAAACACACACCCCAAGAAAATCAAAAAAACCTTGCAGGATTCCAGAGTTTTAGTATAAACTGTGATTTGCAGATTATTCTGAGACAGTGCTTGGAACATGCACTTTAAATGGAGTGAAATTGGCTACCATGCGAAGAATAAATTCACTGGAGCTTGAAAGGAAGCTTGAGTGAGTAGAGCAAGTATTCCAGTGCTTCACAAAATCTTGCTATCGTACTCTTGCCTTTTCTAATGTTCAATTCTTTTTTTCTACAAACCAGTCACTACAAGTAACACCGACTAGCACAGTGATGAGGCATTCTCCCATCTCAGATCCTACTTCTGTGATGTTGCTGTCACCCATAAGCTGCTTGTTGCAGTGCTGTGCCTTCTTCCTTCTCTCTCCTCTTGGGCTCAGAGCCTTGGGGCTGCAGAGGGCTAAGGAATGGCTGGAGGACACTTTCTTGCCTTTACCTCCCCTGTTGCAGGAGGAGCCGCTGTGGCAGTGAGCTAATGAGAGTCTAGCCTAATTTTTGGATGGCTGCTAGGGCAGTATCTTGCCATCATGCAGCAGAAATGCTATTTAGTCCTGTTCCATCATTAGCCTGACAGTTTTCTTTAAATTTCCAGCTCCCTATTTTTTTCTCCTGCTTCTTATTTTACCTTTGCATATCATGGGATTTGCTTTGGGGCTTTTCCATGCAGTTGCAGGTAAGATTGAAGCAAAAATATAGTTCTTTAGGTTTTGGGGTACCTTTTCTTGGCTACTGGTGAGCTTGGAGCAATAGCCCTTGGAGACTGGCAGAACTGTGGCTTTTACCAAAATAATTCAGCATAAAAGGTGGTGGAGAAACTCTCTGATGAGGACTTTTTGGTGAAGTGCCTTCTGTGCACTGCATCACTGCTGGCGCAGATAGAGGGGAGGACATAGCGCCTGTTGCTGTGGGAAACTTGCTGTGACTTGAATCCGGGGAAATCCACACCAAAACCAGCCTGCTTGTGATCCCTCTTCAATTGGGCTGTCATTTATTGTGTTTCTTATAATTTCTGTCAATGGAAATTAATAGGAAATGATTGTAACTGACGGATGCCCCAGGGTTTTATAATAGCTTTAATAGCTGCCGGTGGAGGTGAATGTATTATACTTATCACCTTAGCTGGTGGTGAGAATCCACTAGTTTATTTCCCCCCATCCCTCTAAAGGTCTTAGTGTCGAATGCAGAAAGGCATTTGGTTCACTTCAGTGCTTTTTCTTTGGTGCTGGTTGTTTGCAAGAAACCAGAAAACAAATTTCCTGAGTACATCTGCCCTTGACAACTTCTATATTTCTCCTGGCCTCTTAAGGCTGACCTTTCAGATGTAATATGCTAAGTTGTTCTATGTGCACACAAAGTGTAACTTCTAAGGCAATTAAAATCACTGCCATAAACTTGCTCTTAAAGCCAGTAATAATTTGTGCAAGCATTTATGAACCCGGCATCAACTTTTATATCCCCAGTAAGAATATAATTTGTTTTGGATTGCATCCTGTTTAACTGCCCAGAGCCGTTATCACCAGGAGGCAATTGCTGTCTTTTAATTTGGCTTTTAACTTTTCAGTAAAATCAGAAGTTTTGTTATGAGTAAGAGCCAACTTCAAATGTGTGGTGAAACTGGAGCAGCTGGTAGGAAACTCAAAATATGACTCTTCTGCTCAAATGTTTAGATCATCCTTTATTGATTATCTAATATCTGTAGGGGGCTCTGAAGACAGGAAGCAGAGCATGGTTGTTAAGTACTAACATACAGACTTGTGCTGCTTCTGGGGGTGCTTTTCATTGTTATTTTTTTTAGCTCCTTCTCTGCAGACCTCCCATAGTATAACGAGCAGCATTTTCTTGAGTGTGACTTTCATCTTGAGAGTTTGCTGCAAATACCAGCTCAGCATGTCTTCACTGGGGTGAAGACAAGATGTTATCTGAGTGATGACAGTGCATCTGGCAGCGTATAGGACATAAATACAACAGCCCTGGTCCTGGCAAGTTCATGAAGAAGCAAATGGGTAGCACAGGTAACAGCATTGTTGTGCCTTCCTGATTTCCAGGCACAAGCTCTTGACGTACAGAAGAGATGCTGTGTGTTCCCCACGCTTACCCTCCTGCTATATTTCAGCACAGAGGTCCCCAATTCTGTTGCTACCTAAATGTATTGAGGTTTATATGCTGTAAAGGCTTGGATTTGCTTTGGTGGTGTTCACAGTAGTCTGTTGTGGCTTGGTCTGCCTTCTGTATGTCTGTTCTTGCTCTTTGATGGTAAATAACAACCTTCACTATGCAGAACCAGTTGGAGGAGCGTGTTAGGGAGAGGTGATGGTGTGGGTCAGGAAGAGGTTGAGTAGCAGAGAGCTGCCTGGTGTTAATAACTTTATTTCGCGAAGAATTGCTGGGTGTGTTTAAAGGAGCTACCAGAGTCTTGTAGCCTTTCTGCTTCAAGGGTCTTGACTATAACAGGTAAAGATCTGGTAATTTAGGCCATGTTTTTTGTTGCACCAGCAGTAAATGTGCTTGCAAGGAGGTATAGCTAGGAGCAGCTGAAGTAATACGTGAAACATACTAAGATGAAGTCCTATTGATTTTTAACCCCGTGGCTTTTCCTTTAACCCTAAATATGCTTCTGTAAGCCTTGGTTTGTCTTTAGCTTTTCATTTCTGTCTGATGGCTGCCCAAGCTTGTTCCTGCACAGACCTTTGGGTTTGGAGGAGAAGGTGGCATATACTGAAGCAGTGAATTTAGTCCCCTGGAAAGGTGCCACCTTGAGAGGAGCTGGTGCCTCTGTTGAACCATTCCACTGGTACAACCAGAGAGCTGCTGTGGCTGCTTTTACCTCTGTAAGCATGGGCTGCCTCGGTGCTGGCAAACCTGCTAGGACACCTCTCTCTGCTTGGGCTCTTCTGAGGTGGCCAAGCACTGTGGTTATTGCTGAGGGGAGTGAGGAAGGAGCTGCCATCATTTATAGGGCTAAATACATGCTGCAGCAAGAGACAACAGACGAAGGGTAAGAGTTCTTAATCACCGAGAGCATTTGTCTAGATGTAAACCAGTAATCTTCCTAGTAACAGACAGCTCAACCAGTTCCTTGGGTCAGGCAGTTCTAGAATTAATGGGATTTTTTTGTTTTCTGGAGTAAAATAACTAGATATATGGCTTGGGTTTTTTTCTGGCTTTACATCTTCTCTCTTCCTGCTGCATTTATTGTGCTTATTCTAAGCAGACATCTAATGTTTAACTTGCTTGTATTGAGCACATGTTCATACTGAGCTTCTAGCAAAAGTGCATGGTGCAGACAGTTACGAAGTTGATCATCTTTGAAGGAATTTTGAATCTTTAGTCTGTAAAGCAGGTGGAGATTAGATGGCAATACTTGCACTGCCTAAATTAAATCTGATCAAAAATCCAAGTGTTTTCGTGATTGCATACTGCCTTTGCTTTCATATCTATTCTGCATGCAGTGTAAAAAATCCTGTAAAGATACAGGCTATTTTTCCAGCATCACTGTAGGTTGTGCTGCTGTACCTCTTGAGTCTGTGCAGTCTGCAGGGCCATGTGCTTGTAGTTACAAAATACACTTTACAGTTTCAAACAGTGATTTGGTGAGAGTTAGAGCTTGTAGATGAAATTCCAGCCTCAAGCTCCATTGTTGTATGTGAAGGGTAACACACTTGTCTACTCCGGGACAGTATCAGAATCAGTTCCTTATGCAGCTTAAACTCGGTATTTCCTTCTTGAAGGTACTATGATAAACCATGTTCATGAATTCAAGCAATGTTTTCTTCTTTAGGAGGTGAAATACAAGAGTACACATCTTGCAAGATGAACCTTCCTTGATCTCCCATCTTGCTCCCCATAACTGGTGTTGTTTTCTACCCTCTGCAGACTATTGGGTACTGATGGACGTTTCCAACAGCCCTGAGCGAAACCCCTGCTCTCCTGAAGAAGAGGACCAGCAGCTTTCTGATGAGGAAGTCCTGAAGGAATGTTGTTCAGACCGGGAACTTGATGGAGAGGGTGGGCAAGGCAGCATTATGGGAGAGGAGGAGGATGCAGCCAGGGGACTGGGCCCTGGTGAAGAGGAGAACCGCTCAGATGAAGAGGACCGCTTAAGTGAACCTAAGTCTCACGAGTCTGACAACAACGAGCAGAGTGGGGAGCTGAAGAGCCCTCCACCTCGCAAAGTTGAGGAGGAAGATCAGACAAATGACCTTGGTGACGAAGCATCCTCTGTCACCCGTGAACTAGATGAGCATGAGTTGGACTATGATGAGGAAGTTCCCGAGGAACCGAGTGCTGCTGCTGCAGAGGAGGATGGTGAGAAAGCTGCTGGTGAGGATGATGAGGAAGAGGAGAAAGGAGATGATGCTCATGAAGATGAGAAAAAATCCAGCAGCAAAAGTGATGATGAAAAGGACGGCCAGGATCCCCTCAAGGAGAAGAAGAAAGAAGAAGATGATGGAGAAATTGATGATGGAGAAATTGATGTAAGTAGGAGCTGGTCCCAAGTGGGCAGAGTCCTACAGGGAAAGACCTGTCCTCGTGTTTATGAACTGTTTGGCTCTTAGACTGCCATGCCTCCCTTCTTTGACATGAATTAGCTGTGTTAGCTGTGTCCCCAGTGTGCAAGTGACACACTTTTCTTTGGAGGTAAGACCACACTGCGTACCAAATCCTAAAATTGGTGGGTAGATTGTCTAGTGTCATGTACAGCAGAAAAGCTTTGTGCCAAATACTGTCAGAGCCATTACAAATAAGTTTTGTTCCCATTGAACATGGAAGGGCTCCAGTGCTTTAAGAAACTCTTTTGCCTCAGCTTTTGGAGGACTTCTGAATGACGCTGACAGCAAATTACTTAGCTATGGGTTAGGTGTTCTCCTCGGTTGAGGTTGAGGGGCTGGTGCTGGGGAGTGGAAGCCTGTGGCCCTGAGCTGGTTGCTGGGCTCCAGCAGCATCTGGGTGCGTGGAAGAAGAGCAGATGGTGCTGGGCTCTATGGAAAGTGCCTAACCAGACGGCCCCTGCATGTGGTTTGGAGGATATATTCAGGGATATGCAGTCCCAGTAACTGCTGTTTCAGCTGAGGGCACACACAGCTATTTAATAAAATCAAAAACTGGGTTTAATTGCCTTGGTGATCAGGGCAAATACTACTCTTTATTCATGTTTGTCTTCAGGTGTTTAATACAGTAGTTGTGCTTAATACAGCTTAATGCCAGTTTCCATCTTGCAGGCAGAAGAAAACAGGACAAAGTGATTCTAGCAGTAGAGTAGGAACCTTCTTGTGGGTTCCTGGTCTGGTGGACACCTTGCTTGAATCTGAATAGTGGGAGAGCAAAGCACTTGAAAGAGAAGTCTGTGGCCAGGAGCAGGCTCTCTTCCCAGCTCTCTGTGCCAGAATGGATCCTGCCCAGCTAAGCTAGGTTGTGAGAGCATCCTGGTGACCAGACAGGGAAGCAGCGCACTGTGGATGGGGTCACTGGTGGGGCTTCTCCCCTAAGGAGGGGAGGATTCATACTGGGGAGGTGGTGTTGCCTTCCAGTCCCCATAGCTGTGTAGCTGCCCTGGCCACGTGCTCAGGAAGCTTACAGACCTTCACTGAATAGACCTTCCTCCCTTTTCACTGAAGAGTTGTGTATTGTGTGGTTTTTGCTTTGACAAGTTCTGTTGCTTAAAAAAGGTGATGTAATTTTTCTTCATCGTGCCCATTCTGGCAGACGGATTTTGTTTAAAAACATATTTTCCAAAAGTTTTGTGTATTTTTGATTCGCTTAGAAAGAACTCTAACGTGTTGTGAAAGAGTCCAGGCAGGGGGAGAAAAAATTCCTGGAGCTGTGACTCCACGCCTGCTTCTTGATTAAAATATGAATGCTCTCCTTTAAAGTCTCAGGCATTCTTAAGAGCGCTCTCCTTACAAAGCACAAGATGAATCTGTACCATGGTTTTCATACATTATCTCATAACAGGGCTCCCAGCTGCCTGATTCCAAGGAGACCTCACAGAAATAAATACTTACCCTTTTGTTCAAGTACAGCATTTGCAAAGACTTCACACAGCTCCTTTGAAAGAAGCGGAGTTGAGCTGGTTGTGCCATTCACACGTCACTGAATGCCATCACCAGCTTCGGGGGGAACTGTGAAACCTCTGCATTTAATTCTGCTTTCAGACTTCTGTCTTGGAGGGAGGGGAGTATCAATGCAAATTTTAATTTGAATATACGTGTAGTATTTTAAATCACTTCTTGTTCAGGAGAGCTCTCCTTGTATTGCCCTCAGAGGAATGCAGAAGCAGAAGCTGTTAACCCATCTCTCTAGAGATCTTCTGTTTATTCACAGCCAAGTGATGTGTTTTTCTTTCTTTCCAGCTGCTAAATTGATCAAAGTACACAACTTTCCTAATCTTTTCCATGTAGACAACTGCTGTCTCTGACACAGGGTTGCTGCAATTGCCACGCGAAGGGAAGGCCTCCACCAGATGCTCCCTCTTCAGATGTGTTTCAGATGCTGAAAACTTGTGTGGTGGTGAATGGAGGCAGAGTGAGAGAAAGCCAGGGTGCCTTTTAGGTTAAATAGCTCATTTCCTTGCCAGATACCTCTAACAACTCTCTGGTCATGTATGCCTTTGCCTTCTGCATTGCCTCCTTTTGACTTTTCAGCTGCAGCCTCATGAAGCCAGGGAAGGGGTTTTTTTCCCCCCACCTTGAGAACAAAGGCAAAGGCAGGTACTTTCAAAGTTTCAACAGTTTTCTTCTGGAGGTGTTTTCGTGACTGTTATTTGACGCTCTCATCCCCTGTGGTTCTTAATCTTCAAAACAGCTTCCATCTCCCAGACTTTATTCCTGGGGCTGCTGTGCCTGGGGATGATGCAGAGTTTTATATGAGCTGATTCAGAGCTCCTGCCTGGAGCTGAGGAGTAGAAGGGAAGGGGTCAAGTTGTTGCCAGAGAGGACTGGAAGAAATATGTATGACTTTTTTTCCTAAGAAGCTTGTGTGTGAAGTTGTCACTCAGCACTGTGGAGAAGCATGTGGGAGTTAGTTGTTGTAGTATCAGTTGTCCTACAGAATTGGATAGATGCTGCTGGGTTATTGCGTTAATGCAGGAATACTGCTGTGTGTTTTAAAACAATAGATAGAAGGAATTGGCTTGAGCTTAAATAGGGGTGACATAAGTGTTGAGCAGGGGACAGTCCAGTATATAGCAGGTAAAACAACACAGCTTAAAACCTTGATCTGTGGTGTGGCATCAAGATGTGCTTAACACCTGAAGGGTTTGGCATCACCTTTGAAACACTAAAGTTGATGCATCTTCCTGTTTGTAGCAGCATATTACGAAGATGCTGGGGAGTATTCGCTGGAACTTTATATCGTTTTTCTCTTCTGTTTTGCTCCAGGGTGTATTTTCAGTGACTGATATTTGACCATATTGTGAAATGTCAAGTCGCTGCATAAAATGCACCACGTGAAATGTCAGCTTGTCTGTCTGTTCCAGGATGATGACTTGGAGGAAGGAGAAGTTAAAGACCCCAGCGACAGAAAAGTGAGGCCACGTCCCACCTGCCGATTCTTCATGAAAGGTAATGACAGACTGTAATAGTAGAAGAAAACCAAAGGTGCTTTAATTTTTCTTGTTTGATTTTGTACCTGTTAAGCTGCTGTCTGGATGATAAACTGTGCCCCAGGTGTCCTCAGTATCACCTTTCTGTTCCTTGGCGACCAGATGCTGAATTTACGTAAAGCCAATATGCAAAAATGGATTTGCCCTAAGTGTGGTGAGCCTGGTGAAAGCAAATAAGGGAAAATTTAGAATCCCAAACTGGTCTGGGTTGGAAGGGAGCTTAAAGCTCATCCAGTTCCAACCCTCTGCCCCAGGCAGGGACACCTTCCACTAGAGCAGGTTGCTCCAAGCCCCTGTGTCCAACCTGGCCTTGAACACTGCCAGGGATGGGGCAGCCACAGCTTCTCTGGGCACCCTGTGCCAGCGCCTCAGCACCCTCACAGGGAAGAGCTTCTGCCTCAGAGCTCATCTCAGTCTCCCCTCTGGCAGGTTAAAGCCATTCCCCTTGGCCTGTCCCTACATCCCTTGTTCAAAGCCCCTCTCCAGGTTTCCTGGAGCCCCTTTAGGCACTGGAGCTGCTCTAAGGTCTCCCCTTAAGGAGCCTTCTCTTCTCCTGGCTGAACAAGCCCAGCTCTCTCAAGGTGCCTCAGCCCTTGAAGAATCTTCATGGCTTCCTCTGGACTCGCTCCAACTCGCTCCATGTCCTTCTTATGTTGGAGGCCCCAGACTTGCTAGTGTTTTTAAAACAGCATGCAATAAACCTGCCTTTTTTATTGTAAATTTTTTCTGTAATTCTTCATAATAGACATTCCCCAAAGTCTGGGCAACTCTGCAACAGCTACCTTAGCCTATCCTGCAATTTTGGTTTAGTTTAACTTAGAGAGTTAGGTTTTATAAAAGTTTACTTATTTAAACTAATTACAAATTAATAATATAATCTTACACTTCCTCCAGCTTCACCTTAGTTGATGTTTGCTCATCTATTTGGGCTTTTTTTACAATCACTCTTGAAACAGTTTATGAAAATCTGAATCAAAAGAAGGGTGGGGAGCAGGGTGGAGTCTCTTACTCCTACGTCAGTGGTGTAATGCAGTGTAGGGCGCTGCTCAGGGGGTTTCCGGAGACGTGACCATCACATATCACATACTCTGCTTCCTCAATGTCTTCCGGTATTAGATTTTCTCCGTGTGCTGAGACACAAAGGTGTTGGTGGTGATGATGGTGGAACAGGGAAGTCCCTCAGCCAGGAGAGCTGTTTGTTCCTGAATCCTTAGCGTGACACACACCTCCGTGCAGCAGGGAAATATTTGCCCCAGTCAAAGTTCAGGCTGCAGTATCTCCTGCCGTAGTTGTTGTTCTTTGATTTGGTTTCAGTTCAGATAACGTTGACACTCGCTCCTGCTTGCCTGGTAAGGGCTTTACTGCCACCAAGATGATCAGGTGCTGCTCTTCAAGACATGCAGATTTTAAACCTTGCTGCATTGGAAGAGCACTCATGTGGCTGTATCTATCCAGTGGTGTGAATGACCAGCTCGCAAAGCCTTCCAGCAGAGTAACTTGCTGTATAGCCACCTTGACATGAGCAGGGCTCATTACTTGTCAGGGTGATCATCCCTCTTGACACCTCAGTAGGAATGTAAGTGTTGGCATAGGTGCCTGGCAGCCCCTTCACCGGGTGCTCAGGCACCGAGAAAGGATGAGGCGCTGAGCAGAGGGATTTGTGCTCTTGTTATGTTTGACAGTACAAAAGCATCCAGTGTTACCTCTGACACCAGCTCATGGTTAGTCTGGGACTAATGAGGAGCATTCCCAGGGACAAAAGTGCAGCGTGAATTTCTGACATGTTGCCCTGCCAGCCAAGATCGGAGATTCTTCCTTGGGCTGAAGCAGTGTTAACAGCTCCATTACCCCTCAAGTCAGTCTGCTAATGACTTGAGCTAGCACAGAACTAGCAATGACTTCGTGATGCAGTTGTCTGCTGGGAGATCTGCAAAATGTCTCTTGCCTGATGTTGAGTGGATTGCTGGAAGAGAAGAAAAAAAGGAGTTTGTTTCTGAGGCAAGCTAAATTACAGTTGGGAATTAGCTTTGTATCCTGGTAGAGACCCCTGAGTGTTACCATTTCTTTGGGAGTGGTACCTGAAGCTAATGAGCAGCCTCAGGTTTGTCTGCTGCACTCCGCAGTGATGTCTCCTTTCCTGCTTAGTGCTGGCAAGCCTGTGGATTCAGCTGGAGGGAAAAGCTTTCATGTACTTCATGCCTCACCAGAGAGCTGTTCATTTTGAATGCACTATGATGCTTTCTTTGCTGTCGGTTATATGCATTTATTGTTTTCTGTAAAAGGTAAAGCTCCTAACTTGGAGTGTTTGTCATTAATAAGACTCGAAGAGCTCATAGGCTTATTACTGCATTTGCCTAATGGTAGGTATGCACCCAGCCTTCCCTTCTCCTCACCATAATGAGTTTCTTGTACATTCATCTGCGACTGGGTCTGTTTGTCCTCTATGGGAAGGTGGTGGGTAAGTGTCTTTCCATGTGTATGAAAATGGGTAAATCTCAACAAAGTTGGAAAGAAGAAAAGTCACATGTCTCAAACAGCATTAATCCTTGCTGGGTTTTAAATGCCTGTGGGGCTGAACAAACGTTTGCTGTAGGGGTCTAACAGAACTGTCTTTCCACAGGACACTGTACCTGGGGCATGAACTGTCGATTTATTCACCCTGGTGTGAATGACAAAGGAAACTACTCCTTGATCTCCAAGCCTGAGCCCTTCTCCCCAAATGGCGCTCCTCCCATCGGCCCTCACCCACTGATGCCAGCCAACCCTTGGGTATGGACATCTGTTCTATGGATTTATGGCTTCTGCGCGTAGCTTTTGTTTCCTTTTCTAGAAGTGAAGATGATTTGTGGGTTTTTTTGAGCTGGTACTTTAGCAACATTAGTCACTATCCAATTCATCAGTTGGATGTATGGTATTTTAAAAGGTTGTCTTGTAGTTGCTAGTAGAGCAGAATAATTTTCCATGCGTGTCCCAGTTTATGTCCTGCTGATACATCTCCGGAGTGTCTGGAGGTGCTCTGGGGTAACTGGGGTAACAAAGCATGAGTTTGCTACGTAAAACTAATGTCAAGTGTCTGTCTCCTTCCTCTTGTTGCCTTTCCAACAGGGAGGACCAGTCGTTGATGAAATCTTACCTCCGCCCCCTCCAGACCCTCCAACAGAAAGTGCCTGGGAGAGAGGACTCCGGCATGCTAAAGAGGTAAATGCCATCCTCAGGAAGCATGCTGATGTCTCCTAAATCCAGTCTGCTGTTTCACGGGGAGCAGGATGCTAGAAGAGCTCGTTTTGGAGCATGTAGTGTCTTGCTCTAAGGAACCTTCCTTTTGCCTTTTAACCTATTAACTGTGTCTTGTTGACAGTTGTACAGTCAGAGGCGCTGACACCCAGGTTTGGTTTTTTCATGTTAACATGAGTTAGGTGGAGTTCGTGGTCCTGAAGTTAAGTCTTCCACAAAGCAAACCTTTCTAAGCTGAGCCAATTTCCATTACTTCAGTACCTGTTTCTCTAGCATGTACTGGATCCTTGTGTCTGATCGTTGAAGAAAATGGGGCTAGCATGTGTGAAACTTTCTGCCTGTCTGCTGCTGATCTGAGCTGATGGAATAGTGAATTATACTTTGTACATCAAGGAAAGTCTGGTGTCCTGCACATTGAGACCTGGGCAGAAGAAGGGTGCTTTAGTTGAAGGGCAGGTTTCTCCCAAGTGAAGGATTTTTAAGACTGCAGTTTCTCTGGGTCTCAGACATGTTGTCTTTACAATGCTTTTTATTTTATGGCAGGTATTAAAAAAGGCAACTATGAGAAAAGAGCAGGAGCCTGACTTTGAGGAGAAGAGGTTCACTGTGACTATTGGAGAAGACGAACGTGAATTTGACAAAGAAAACGAGTTCTTCCGTGACTGGAATTACCGCATCACCAGAGACGTCAGAGATCCAGCGTAAGATGCAGTCTTAGTTTTGCTATACGGAATAGATGTGGGGAAATGTAGTGCAGGATGGCAGTCTTCAGTTAACTTCTTCCCCAAACGGGAAGAATGCTCACCTTAAAATGAAAACAGCTTCTATTAAGCAGTATGTACACCAGTTAAAAACTTGAGCTGCTTCCATTAACTCCAATTCAACACTATCTTCCTTTACAGTCATCTTGAAACCTTTCTGCCTTCAGTGTTTTTGGCACACTGGTCCTTCAAGGATGCTGTTTAGTTGCGTGTTGCCTGTGTCATGCCAGCGCGTTCTTCCAACTGTTTTTCCTCTTGTTTTTCTTATTCCTACCCATGAAAGTTTTAAAACGCTAAAGCTGAGGCTGCAGAGTTGGAATAAGGTCCAAGAGCTCCAGGGCAGCAGTTGTACTGTCTCAACCACCTGAGTGTTTATTTGCAAGGGCATTGGCACAGCAACTGGTTTAAAACATTTTGACCAGTCCCAGATAAACTGTTGAGTAAGACAGTGGTCACAGAGTAAACCCTTTAGCTGCCAGGGCATAACCTGGGCCTAAACAAACACCCTAAGCTTAAGTGTTTAGGTGATTGGTTTTTTTAAGGAGGTGAAATGTAAAATGATGGAGACCTCAGACACACTCCTGTCGTGTCTGAGAGCAGGCAGGAGAAGATGTGAGGGTGAATTAGTCAGCTCTGGGAAACTTGGTTAGTGATTCTCGAGCTAAGGAATCAAATGGAAAAAGATGTTTTGAGAGGCAGGCTTGTATTCTGCAGGATTACAGGTGAATCTGTTTCTCTTGCTCATACATCCTCTGTTCTTCCTCCACATACAGACTGTGGAAATACTCCCACTCACCAAGTGTTGCAAAGCTTGGTTCTGTCTATTTTAGAGTGAATGAGTTGCAAAAAAACCCTCTGAAAAGGAATAAGGAGTGGGTTAAGCTTTTGTCCTTTGATTTGCTGTGGAGTGCAGTTCTTTTCCCCATTTTAAGTTCTGCAGCCTGAAATAAAACAGTTGCCTCGTATTAATTTTTTCCTGGGTAGAAATATGTCTGTATTTAACAGAACAAGGTCTTCTGTTCCTCTGAGAAGGCTCTCAATTGCACCTGGGACATATCACGAGTGCTCTGTGGGTTGACCGTGCAGTATCTTTATTTTATGACTGTATATGGAAACTATCATCGGGGTTCTAGTTGTTCTGTGCCACTGCCTCACTAATGTAGGAACTGTGTTAGGTACAGAACTTTCTGGTTTTCATACAGTCAAGGAAAAGAAATGTTTTGCATGTTGCCAGTGTTAAATAAGTTAACAAATGGAATTCCTGTAAATTCAAGCATCTTTACTGTAGCATTGAAATATCTTCACTGTGTGTAAAGGCTAAAGTTATGATGCTGCTGCTGCTTAAACTCCAAAAATGGTGATTTTTCTCACACGCGTGCACCTTATTGCACAGATTGACACCTTGCAGCAAACTAACCACTGGCATGTTACTAAATGCTTTGAGGACTGTTTTGTGACATATGGAGATGTCTAAATAGTTCATGAATCCCTTTTTCTTTTTTGAAAAACTATAGGGAGGTGGACATCAAAGAAAACATTAACTATGGGTAAGCAGGTCTTTGATTCCAGTACTGTTGCAACTGTTAAGAAAATATTCCCTTTCCTTTTTCCATTGTACTTCTTCAAACTTCCTAGGCCACAGACTGCAGTCCCATCTGATGTGGTGGGCAATTTAACTGAGTGGATGCGTTTGATTTTTTGGGTGATACCAATTATTTGCCTAAGGATTTTAGCACTGAATTATCTAAATGCACAGCAGTTAATTAAGCAAGTTAAATGCTTGTTTAAATGAATAAAAAGTCCACAAATGTTATAGGAAGGGGATGGGGAGATTTCGACTTGAGTCTGTGTTAAAAAGTAGAGTTTCCTTTTTGGTGTAGCTTGAGATTTTTTTGTGTCTCTTTGAACACCTGATGTCGCTGAATCTAGACTGTTGTCTGGTTGGCATCCGGAGTTTCTTGCTGGGTTAAATATCGGTATTCAGGGTTACCTGGTATCTTTCCCTTGGCTTGTTTCAGGCAAAAGTGGAGATCTTAAACCATTTAAAAGCACTGGAACAAAAATACAAGTAGCAGCTTGACTTGCAGGGCAGCACTTACATCATAGCCTGTTTTAGATTATTTGGCAGATTATTTAGATTTTTGGCAGAAATTTAGATTATTTAAAATGCAAAAGTGGGCCCTTTATTCCTCTTACTTACAAGTCAGAGTCTCATTATAGATAATCTGGAATTTGGGAGCATTTGTTTTATATCTTAGTTCTGCCACTGACTGCTCTGTGGCCCTGGAAGTTTCTTGTTTCCTGTACCCACCTCCCCATCTTTGCAATGGATCTGATATTTCCACTCCAGGTGGCTGGCAGGGATTGGATATTGTTGAGTATGTGAATTAAAACCATTTAATAATGTCAATAGAATTCATGAAATGGAGGAAACATTGCAGATTTAAGGAGGGTGGGGTTTAAATCCTTTTTTGACCCAAAAGTTACTACAGTTTCATAGTTGGGCAGGGTATGCCACGTGCTTGCCCATTCATTTGTGTGCTGGAGGGCCAGCACCCGTTTTGTCTTGGAGAATTTGACCTGCAGATGCAGTTATCTTCGTTGTATGGAGTAATTCCAGGCACTGGGGCAGTGTTGCTGGCCTTCCCCCAAAGCTTAACTTCTCCCAGTGGAAAGCTCAGCCACAGCTCATGTCCTGTGCTGGTGGCAGCGGGATGCACCCATCATCTCTGGTGGCAAGGGGGTAGGAGATCACCATCCGTTCCACTTCTGATGTGAGGGTGCTTGAGATTAGTTCTGTGTGCATGAACAGAAAACACAGCTCAAAATCAATGAGGCAAAACATGTTCTGTTACATTTGCATACTCCTGAAGTGGCTATAAAAAGCATTTTTACCACATTGATTTGAAAGGCTGAATTTGGTTTGTAGCATTCTTCTTTTGTGTTTATCAAGAAAGGTTTGTGCTTTTCTCTGATAAGCTTCACTTTAAAAAGCCTGTCTGTTTCGGATATGTAGAAAATAAACCACTGTGCATGGTTATACTCCTTTGAATATGTTTTTTCTTGTCAGTGCACAGTGACTAAAACCTGAGCTAGAATACGTAGTGTTTCTGTGTGGCGACAAGGTGATGCTTCCCTTTCTAACCTTCCCTGTTTTTCATTGTAGGCTTGATCCCTATACAGATCCCTATTATGACTATGAAATAGAACGGTTCTGGCGTGGTGGGCAGTATGAGAATTTCAGGGTTCAGTATACAGACCCAGATCCATACCGTAACTACAGAGTAAGTAAGGTAATACCCCTTTCCGCGCTTCTCCTTTCAGCTTTCTTCCAGGTACTTCTGGCGCTTGTCATGCTTCCAGTGCAGGGTTGAAACAGGACTTTTGATGGATGTTCAAGATGTTTAATCTTGCAAATAGTTAAATCTTGACTTAATTACTGCACAGAACACACTCACTCTAAGTGCCAGGAATGGGAGGAGGTTCTGTTGCGGTGTGGTGAAGGCAAAAGCATGTCTGAGTTGGGAAGATGGTTCGTCTTGCTGGCTGCATCTCTGCATACCAGGCACATACAGCCACATCTGCAGCCATTCTTGGACATGTCAGGAGAGGGAAGGAGTTTCCAGGAAATAACCTGACAGAGGAACAGTTTGCTTGTTAGTTATTGGGACAGACGGAAAGGATTGGATCTGGACAGGCGTGCAGACAGAGGCTCCAGCGTGACTATCCACTGCTGTTGGAGTTCCGTGTTAGTTGATCAAGTCAGGTGAGGAAAGCACCCAGCCAGTTGCTGAAGTCCCAGATACGGTCAGTTGGTGTTGTACTGCTGTAAGGTATTGAGCTCCCTGAAAATAAGGCTATGAACCCTTTCCCTCTGCTTCCTTTTGCCCTCATGCAACCTGTTGTGCCTTGAGAGTAGTGGCAAAAAATACTAAGTCCTGCTCAGTGGGGAGCTTTTCGGTGGTGTTTGTCACATCCTATACAAAGTGGCTTTCCTTTTGCTGGAAGACCTTACTGTTCTGCAGAAGCAGTGCATAAACAATAGCCTGTCCTCGCTATTGTTGCACATGCTGCACCATCAATTATTTTCATGGTGCTTGTTTGTACAGTTAATTAGCTAAACACGATTAGCAACGAGAGTAAATACTTGTAAACATCAGTGCATTTATTTAATAAGCGTAATGATCCAAATTAATCTTTGACTGTTGCCTTTGAAAATTACAGCTGTGATGAGTATGATGTATGCTTTGTTCCTTTCCACCTTCTGCCTGC
The DNA here is from genome assembly GCF_004027225.2 of Strigops habroptila. Taxonomy (NCBI): domain Eukaryota; kingdom Metazoa; phylum Chordata; class Aves; order Psittaciformes; family Psittacidae; genus Strigops; species Strigops habroptila. Next base: position 2,851,173 of record NC_044302.2, on the reverse strand, counting down.
TCAGCAAACAGTGATGGCCAGCAAGCTCCACATTTATCTGTCTCAACACTTTGCTCTAACATGGGAGGGTGTACGTAGTTCCTCGCGGTCCAAGACGTTGAATCCTTGGTACCCACTTTGTTAGGGGATGTTACCACACAATGATTTCCCTTTTCTTTTTAAAGGAAAGAGAGCGAGAACGGGAACGGGAAAGAGAGAACAGACAACGAGAAAGGGAACGCGAGAGGGAGCGGGAACGGGAACGGGAGCGGCGCCAGCGCGAGCGAGAACGGGAAAGGGAACGCGAGCGCGACAAGGAGCGCCAGCGGCGGAAAGAAGAGTGGGAACGGGAGCGAGAACGGGTGAAGAGAGATGAAAAAGACAGGCAGCACAGGGACCGGGACAGAGAACGGGACCGGGACAGGGACAGGGAACGGGAAAAGGAGAAAGAAAAGACCAAGCCCCGGTCCCCGCTGCTACCAAGGTAAGTGTCTGCTGGAATTCAGACTTGCCATTTTAGCTGCACTGTTTTACCTGTGGATCGTGAACCAGGGTGATGTTGATTAGAGTGGAGGAAGACCCCTGTTGTCCACAACCTGAGTAAAGCGGCAGTTTCAAGAGAAAGGCAGTGCTTTAAGTGAGCCGTGTTGGCCACTAAGTGGAGCTAAAACATCAGTGAGAACTGAGCGTGCATAACCTGATGCTGAAAGGAGAGCATCTGTCCTCTGGCCTCTAGGTATGGAGATGTTCAGCTTGTCCCTGTGCCCTCGAGGCTACAGCATGTCTTGGGAAGCTGGCTGAGTACCCAGTGCTGAGGGAGTCCTGCAGATGGTGGCAGCTCCCTTTGAGGCTTTGACAATTGTCCTTTAACAAGAGGCAGGGCTGGTTTGGGAGTCTGTGGGTAGCAAATGTATCTGGAGATTTATGAAGTTAAAGTCCACAAAGAGGCTAGAAAAGGTAAAGGGATCGTATGTTTAGAAATGAGTCTGTGCTGGGTGTTATGGTGGGGTGTGGTGTAGAGCCAGGTTTCTTGCCTCTGACTGCCCATTTCTTCTGAAAATCCTGGTTCTGACCTGCGTGCAAGAGAAAATTGAGCCAGGTAGGCTAAAAGTCTAGGAATTTCAAAAGTGGCTCCTATTCTGTTTCACTGACAATAATGTAAGTGAATTAGGCGTATTTGTGAAGCACTGTATAAATATCACTGCAGAGTATAGAACTTGTCTTACGGAAAGTTCTGATGTCACATGTCTTTTGGGTCAGAATCAGGGAAAACCAGCAAGTTTCTTGTGAGGGACCTCTCCAGGAAAGCTGATTAGCAGTGCCAGTGTCTTGGAAAGAGTGGCAGATAGAGACTTCCTATAGCATGTTGTGGAACATGTGGACACACAAGCATGCATATGTGAGTGTTGGAGCAAAAAAGGGTGCAGGGAAGCTGTTTCCTGAGACATATTTGAACTTCTGCCTGATGTCTGTGGTGTTTCTTGAGCACTAGAGGAATGTGTGAAAAATCATGAGCGTGGTGTGTTTTAACAAAGAACAGGCCTGAGAAGGCCCAGAATGAGGTGCTGCATGGAATTACGTGATTTGAGGTGGGAGCAGGCTTTAGTCTTGAATCTGACCCTGACTTTTTATTTGCATTACCAGAAGAAAATGTGATTTTTGATGACGACCCTTTTTTCCAAGAGGAAGTCAGAGTTTCAGAACAGTTTGAAGGTGTCTTGTGAGCGCTTTGGTGCAATAGCAGGGTGGTTATAGGAGTACATTCAACTATGTGCCACGTTTAATTACAATCTTCACTTACAGCCATAATTTGTGCACCGTAATTATCACATTTGCTGTTGGTTCTGCTCTTGTTGAGTTAGTGCTGGAAGAGATCTTGCTGTCCAGAACTATGTGATGATGATGATGAAGGGGACATCAGCTGATGGGCAGCTCAGGTTGTTAGTCAGTAACAGTCACTGGGATCACTGCACAAGGCTCAAGCTGCTGGTTGCTCCTTCTGTTAACACTCAAAGGGTGATGGGGCAGGGATTTGTGGGAGAGCTTTTGCTGTTAGTGCTGCCCAAGGTTTGTTGGGCAGGTGCAGTGGCTGTGTTCCCCAACCTTGGATCCATCTCGCCCCGTGTAACCATGTGTGTGAGCCGAGACACAGGATTTGTGGTGTTTGTGATACGTGATTTGTGGATACGGGTTCCCTGCTTCTCTCCCGTGCCCCCTCTCTGACATAAGCACTGTTTAAGGGAGCTTTAAAAGCCGGTGGCGAGAAGCATTTGTCATTTTTATGTTGAATAAGGAGCTAGTATTGAACAGAAAGCTTTAAAATCTCCCCAAAAAATCCTAGGTGAGCACCTACACACAGTATCTCCTCGTAGGGAAGAATGGAATTAATGGGAGTATTTATCCCATTAAACCTGAAAGCCCTGTGTGTTAAAGGCAGCTCTCCAAGTACTCTTAATGGTTCTTCAGTTCCCGCTGTTGAAGCCCAATACCAACGTGAATGCTCTGACTGACTGACGTGAATGGTCTGACTGCTGAAGCATTTACAGGTGTATGGATGTTTGCAGAGAAAACAAAGCTGCAGAAGTAAGTTTTTCAACAAAGTGGAAACATAAGTCAACTTCTTTTCCCTTGGAGAAGACATCTCTCATCCAGCAGTTTGTGTTTCCCTACGTAGCATTCCCCAGAAGCCTCCGTCAAACTTACGGTGTGACTTGGCTCTGGCAGTGCCGTTTTGTCCCACAAAACCTTTTTGACAGGCTCCAAATTTCCTCTTGGCACTCCGAGCTGTCTCACCTTTCCTCTGAATACCTTCATACCGTGCTGCAGAGGGTCAGGTTTGTCACTTTGGGATTAAACAGCTCCTTAGTTTGTTTAATATGTTAAATGCTTGTGATTGCTTCGCACTTCCTGGACAGCAGGATGCATGATAGTGGTATTGCGCTCACCTATGGGTCTATTTATAGACTCCGGGCTTTCCCTAATTGCTAGATCCCGGCTTTTGGCAAGTCCGGCCTTTCCAGGCATCATATGGCAATGGATGGGGGCTGGCTCTGCCCGGCTGCAGGCAGCTGCCCGTTAACATTCCTGCACCAAAGGCAGCGCCGAGCCCACGCGGCCCTGCTCTTCACTTAGTAATGAGCTGGGGAGATTGGAAAACTGCTCCACAGAGGTTGTGCAACCGGCCACGAGCTTTGCCAAAGGCAGAGCTGAGGATGTCTGTAATTACAGGTAGATGCTGGTCTGTCCATCAGCTTGGAGCTCCCTCAGGTAGAGGCGGGAACGAACTGATATACAGAACGTGGAGTTGAAAGGATGAAAGAAAATGAGAAGCAAATAGCCAGGAATATGGAAACAAATTCCCTTTCCATTATATTGAATGTAGGAAGGCTTAATCTGATCTCTAAACAACAGCAGAGCAGTTATGGGTAATAACACAGAGAAGCCAGAGGACTTCCTGGCATCACCGGTTGCTATAGATGAGGAGGATTAGAATTTAACAACAAACAATGATTATAAACCCTAATGGATTCGGTGGCAAATGCTTCTCCTTGAACCTTTTAAAAGAGGCTGCAGTGTTTGGGCTTGAAGTAGGATTGTCATGTGTGGATTGGACTCTTCTTTGAAGGAGCGTGCAGTTGCTGCTTTGCAGTTGTTTTTCTTCCCCAAGCTTAAGATGAGCACTCCAAGAAGTTTACGATCTGAGATTGCAATGCTAGTAAAATTGTTCCTCCCCCTCCTTCTCCTCCTCCCTCCTCAGGCATCGAACACTTAAACAAGCCAGGACACTTTATGATTGACTAGAGGGATAACTCGGCTGTCTGTCCTCGTGTTCCCCATCTCCAGAACGAGTTCTGATGCCCCAGGCTGTGACTGATTTTGCTGAGTGCAAAATTTCTGCTTTATATCTCTGCCTTGCCAGTGTAGCTCACTGCTGTGCAAAGCATTTTGGGGATAAAGAAATGCCATGAAATGTTATTTGAAGAAACGTAGAGCGGTGCAAGATGTTCTTACCCAGGCTGCTGGACTTCAGCTGCGAGCAAAGGCCCTGTCCACAGTAGTATTACTTTGCTTTAATCCTTCTATTGTTGCGTAGGTCTTTATCCTGCCATCATCCAAGTGAATCTGATTGTTTCAGGAGCGCGTTAAGCAACAGTCAGTGTCATGGAACCTGGTAGCAGTTTTATTTCCAAAGCACCAATGGATGTTGAGGAGTTGGACCCACGGGTGAAGGCAGCAGGCTCAGTATCACTGCCACATTGGCTTTGGTGGCACTAGGTGGTTGTCAACCATGTGAGGAAGAGGAGGAAGCACTCCTGTGCTACAGGTCTGTGAGATACGTGTTGGTTTCTTTCCCACCTGAGTTTCCTTTGCAGGAGGTGCTGTGGGCCCTGGTGAGATGCAGCATGGCAAAATGAGCCTCTGGGTGAGAACTTTGTCCTCTCCAGGCCTTGAAGTTTGTCCTGAAATCTGACCTAAAAGCTATTTCCATGCAGACAAGCTTGGTCAGAGCACATGATAATTCTGTGCAGGTGCCAAGAAGGGTGAGGACAAGGTGGTGGTTGTCTTCAGAGATGTTCTAGAGGCCAACAGGAGGTGACAGCAGCTCTGAAGCTGCCAGGAAGGAGCAGTGCCCTGGTGAACCATCCCGTGACTATCGCACACGCAACAGGGTTTTTGGAAGGAAAAAGACTATTGATGGAGTGCACTTATGCAGCCATTAAGATACAAAAATAACACCTGCAAGCAGGGACACCGTGACATTTAAAGCAATGTCAGAAAGTAGCAAGTCATTAAATCCTTTGTGAAACCCTTCAAGCAAGGAGCATTGTGCTACCTTACAGCTTCTGGTGAGGTGGCAGTAGCCCTCTGTTGTGAGATGCTATCTAATGCTGCAGACCCTGGGACAGAAGGTTGTGTGTTCCCTCACCCTTGTGTTGTTTTTCCAAGCTAGCTCAAGTTGACTTTGCAATAGGTTGTTGTTAATCTCTGGGCTGAGCAAGTTAATAAGCAGGATAACCTGGAGTCTGAAAGCAGTGAATGCAAGTTACCCAGGGCTTGCAAGTTAGAAAGTGATGGAGTGAGGTTGATTAGATAAAGGAGTGGCAAAAGTAAGGGAATGCAAATGAAGTGATTCATGACTCTGTATGTGTGTGATCACGAACCAACTGAACTCGTTTTTTGGAAGAATCTGTAATTCTAAGTGTTCCTGGGTCTTCATCATCTTCTCCAACAGCTTTCGGTGGTCTCCCCATGCTGCTCTCTGGATCTGCTCCCTGGTTTTTGTGTGGGGTCTCTGTTTGAAAGCAGCTCTCACTCAAATAGAGCTAGGTGTTTTGGTGTGCTTGGTAATAGCATCCTATCCTGTTGTATAAAGGTGGTGTGATAGGCTGGTGGGTTTTGTCTTCTCTCATGTTTCCCTGTGGAAATATTGGCTGTTTCTTAAAAGAAATCCTTCATTTGTTCCTGTTTGTCCAGACACAGGAGGGAGAGCAGGCAGGATAGACAACTGCGTGCTGTTCCTGGTTTCGAGTCAGGCATTGGTAAGACCCTGGAGCGCTCTAAATAGGTCTTACATCCATGGGAAGCTACCAAGGGGGAAAAGCAGCCTTCATCAGGAGGCATAGGTTTGCTCTCAAGTTGTCTGCACCTTCCCTGGGCTGCCTCTTGGGGTGAAGAGAGTTAAGAGAAGCAAATGGCCCCAGGCTGTTTGGTTTCCCAGGCTGAAACAAGAGTTTTTGGCTCCAGCAGGAGCAGAGCTCCAGACCTCCGTTGCACACGAGAAGTCTGCTATGCTGCCTTTAGCACTGCACCATGCAGCACTGCTCAAAAGAGGATTTCCCTTCTCCCCACATGCAGAACATGCCCCATGCTGACACTGTGGTTCTTTAGACTCACGGTTGCGCGCCCTGTCTGGTAACACTGCAGTGATAAACACCATCACTTGTTTACATCCCCGTTTTTGGTGGTGCAGCTTCCAGCCAGAGAAATGGAACCTGGTTAGACAGCTTTGCTTTTGTTTCTGCTCACAGTTCATTTGGGAAGTTAACAATAACAAAAACTCTCCATGAACCAAATCAGCAACACTTCTCAAAGTTCTCCACAAAGCATTTCTGTTGACTGGAGTTTTCGTTAGTCTTCATGGTGCTTGAGGTTCTGCCTCCGCTTCTACAGTAGAAGGGTTTCGTAACCCTAAATCAAGATGAAGGGCATCGAGTGACTCAGATGTGGATCTCAAGGAATGTGTTTTTCTTTGGCATTTCGGAGATGGAATTACTGGAAAGATCTCCCACACTGGATTTTATTAAAACCTTGCAAAGACCGGGGCAGAATCGCTGCATGCGGGTACCTCTCATTTAGAGGAGGCTCTCAAGGCGTCAAATGCTCAGCCCTGAGGGTAGATCGCATCTGGGATATGTTTATCTAGGTGCTGTGATGATTTCATACTGCAGGTTCAGATTGTATCTCCACTATTTAATTTCAAAGCCTCTCCCCATCTGGCTTTGAAGAAATCTTTTTTTTTTTTTTTTTAAGCAACTGATAACTCTTTAGATTGAAATATCTCGAGTTGTTTCAATCTAATACTTCACCAACATCAATTAGCACCGGCTCCAAAGTTCAGCATTTCCCATTGTAGCTCCACAGAGGTGGTTTTTGGGAGCTGTTGTCCATCTCAATACAAGTGACTTCATTGCGCCGAGATGAGAAAAACCTCCCGGTGTGCACAGACACTGCTGGAGTTTATTTTGCAGCCATTGCAGGTCTCTTCACAACTGCTTTGGCACATGGATCCGGTTGTTCCTCGAGTCCGCTTCCTCTGGAAAATTCCACTGACACTGCAGGGAAGCCGGCGGTGCTGACGCAATGCTTTCCTGCAAGAAACGAAACGGCTTTTAAGTCATCGCTGGACTTTCCTCTCTCAGAAAACCGAGCTGTAACTGCCGGCCAAAAGAGTAGCCCTGGAGCCAGCCTGACGTCACCCTCCACCGTGGGTGATAAGGTTTGCGTTACCTGTGGGAGCCGTGTCCCACGGGGAGGGGGAAGGAAGGAACCACTTTCCCCAGGAAGCTTATTTTCCCCCCTCTAAGATTAGAAATGCTTTGGCGTCATTTGCATAAATACACGAGGAGGAAAACTCGAGCCCGGGCGGCTCCGCTTTTCCCCCCACCTCCTCCAAGTCCGTGTTGAATTCAGTGACGTGCTTCAACCAGGGTTTATTTGGGAGCCCGAGCGCGTGCGGTTGGGAGCTGGCTGACCTGCGCTGTGGTTTGCCTTGCCAGCTGGAGCTGCCTTTGTTCCTCCTCTCGTTGCCAAAGCCACGTTCAGCTTCAGTTCTCCGCTTGATTGCCGTAATTAAATTCCAGCCAAATATGCATTAACGTGTTCGTTCTGGAAAATAAAGCATTTAGTTATTTTTAAGGTTAAAATGGGCTTCGGAAATAGCTACGCTCTGCAGACCTCGCTCGTGCCCTGGTGACGCAGGATGCGGCTCCTCAGGGCTCTGCAAGGCAATTAAGCTGCTTTTGATCAGCCTGTCTTGTCAGTCTCTCTTACTCCCTCTCTAGTTTATTTGATTTTTAAAACCTCATGGCATGGGTTTAGCTAATTAGGGAGTTAATTCTTAAATATTTGAGATGTTTCCTAAGAATCTGGAGAAAAAGGAGACCAGGATTCACACATGTGCTTTGGTAGCCTATAACTTGCCAGCCACACTTTCTGCATTGGGTTTGCCTGCAGCACCAGCCTGGGTAACTGTGCTGGGTTGAGGATGATAAACTGAAGTGGAGCACCGTGAGCTGATGTCTTGGCTCACCACCATGAAGCAGCCAAGCTTTTTGTGTCCTTTCCTTCCTTTGTTCACTATGGGTCAGCTCCCGCCTTTGTTCAGACCCTGCCATGGGCTGGTTGGACTCGCCAACCCAGCAGCAAACTGCTCTTATTTTGTTCCTCTCCCTGTTGAATTAAGGAGTTCAGTTGGCACTTGGAGAGCTCCCAAAAGAGCCAGATCCAGCACAAGACAGGAAGGAGAAAAATCACACAGTTGTAAGAGTGAAAGTGAGGAAGAAGCCTCCTGCTTCTCAGGATCCAATACATCGCTCAGCCCACCCAGCATGCAGCACCAGGAGCAGCTATCGGATTCGGCGTAGCTCTGGGCAGCCTTCCTTCCTCATCTGGGCTGGGAGCCGCAGGCTGGTGACTGCTGCCTCTTCTCAGTGAGCTTTTCTCTCTACAAGCCTTAAGGCTTCCTTCACTTTCATCGCAGCAACTGCATGGTATCAGTATGCAGCAGTAAATTTGATTGAAACACTGTACAGTGGGCTGCCAGCCTCCAACACTCTCTCTGGTGAAACTCACACAGGCTGTAACTGAGATGTTAGTGTAAGGTGGACGGTGAGGATCTTGGCAGTTGCTCCAGCTTACTGTCAGTTCTGACTCCTGAATTCCACTGGAGGAGACAAGCCAAATGGCATCAGATAGCAGTCATTGTGTTAAGTTGAACAAGTTTATTTGGTGATGCTACATGTTGGGTACGCAGGTAGCTCTTGAGGAAAGACTTTGAAAATGTCCTGACATGAGCATCATCTTTCTTTCTTGGCTATCGTATGGTAACATATTTAATGCTGAGTCAAAAAGCCAAAGCATAACCAGAAATGAGGCTTTCTGTTGTGGTTTTCCTGGGGTAAAAACCTTTCCTCCAGAAAGTGACTTCATCGAGAGAGAATTGCATCAAACCAGGTAATGGGTGCAAGTAATGAGATTTGCTTTCCTAGTCATCTTCACTCCAAGCTCGCGCCCAAGTTGTATTGTTCAGCCTGAGTTGTTCTCACGTGGGTTTGGAGCTGAGGTACAGCTCGCAGGATGTGCTGCTGTTGGATGTGAACGTGGGCAAGTTGGGTTTTTTGGGAGAGACACTGAATAAATTCTGTAGGAGAGTTTTCTTTCTGAAAACTGTTGTAGGAGAGTTGAGCCTGGAGAGAGGAGCAGGGGTGTTTGTTGGCTTTCACGTGTGTCACCTCGGACACTGCAGTGAAAAGCTTCTCAGCAGGCTTTATCCGGGTATTGAGATGGAAACTGCCTATGCCAACAGAATATTCCCCCTGCGTGTCCCAAAGCATGCAGACTGTGGTCCCTTGAGAAGCGACATTGAAGTGGGATATAGTCTAGCGTTATCCATCCTCCTATGGTGTTCTCTTCCTCTTTTCTGCTCTTTTTGATCCTGGAGAAGCTGTGGCTGCCCCATCCCTGGCAGTGTTCAAGGCCAGGTTGGACACAGGGGCTTGGAGCAACCTGCTCTAGTGGAAGGGGTCCCTGCCCGTGGCAGGGGGTTGGGGCTGGGTGAGCTTTAAGGTCCCTTCCAACACAAACCAGTCTGTGATATTGTGATTTTTATGTTGACTGTTCCCAACCTTCTTCTTATCTCCTGATTTGCACTTAGTTATTTTGATGATACCCTAGAGGTCAAGACGGCTTCAAAATGAGTTTGTACTGCATCTGCTGGAACAAGAGCTTGACCCTGGCTATGACTACTTACTGTTGTCAGAGTATAAATAATAAGTCCAATTTATCTTCAACCCTATATTCAGGGTCATGGTCTTCCTCTGTGATTAGATACTCAGATACAGTTGTGGCTATGATATGGAAAACTAGACCAGGCTACTGCAAATAGCTGTGTGCTGTGTTAAATAGCATACATTAGGGCAGTGCTGGGAAGGGTGATCGTGCTGAGTGAAGATGCTAGTGAATAATGCTGAGCCATAACCCTGCTTGGGACTCTCTCACTAGACAGTCAGCAATTTTGTGTGCTAATACGTAAGCGTCCTCTTCTGAAGCTGGAGTGAGACTTGTGGGAGAGGTGAATGTGAAAGAAGAGTTTGTCCTCCCATAAAATTCTGTATATACCGAGATAGATGTGGGACAAATTGTAAAATTGCTGGAGTTAATCAGCAATTAAAAAAGAGTAGGGAGAAAGGAAAGTGTAGGGAAAGAGTGGGATACTGCACTGGACTTTAAAGTCAGCATATACATGTTCTGGAAGAAATGAGAGGCTATGAGAGTTCTGACTGTGTTTTAATACAGCCAAAAGAGGAGCAGATGAAACTTCTTAGTGACTAGTGAAGCCTTCAAAGGGCTGCTAACGAAGAGCTTTAATTATCCTGTTGTCTGTTGGAAAAGTGTTGTGGCAAGAAACTCAGTCCATAGGATTATTAGAAAACTTGGAGGCTGCTTTTTTTATCTCAAAAGGTAGAGGAAGTTGTGTGGGGAGTGGTTGCTTCAGTCCTGTGACTAATGGGGTGGTACTGGCTGAACCCAGCAATGGAAGGTGCCTTTCCTCTCCCAAATTCTCAGAGAGCTCATTATTTTGAGAAAAGGAATAAAGGCATCATTACTAGTAATTTGATGAGCGCAGGAGACTTCATAAACCTTTCAGCAAGCACAAACTTTGCCTAAAACCCAAGAGAGAAGGTTATAAGCAGGTAATTTAACAGTCGTGTGCGGGTGAGGGCAAGGAAAATTCCCAAGTTATATCACCCATAGATAACAGAGGTAATAACGTCTAGGCTGGAAGAAACTTGGCTCATCCTGGAATACTTAAGGAAGTAGCTGATGCAGATGCTGGAAAGTTAGCCCTGAACTATTTTCAGAGGGTTGTAGGTGAGAAGGGAAGTCCAGAGAACCAAAGCAAAAGGGGAAATCCAATTAGAGCCTTTGAAAGGGAAGGGAAGAAATTGAGGGTGTCTAGCCTGACTAGTCACGTCCTCATGGTTATCAACAAAAAAGCACATGTTCGATGGTGTTTGTAAGCACCTAGAGAATAATAAGGTCATAAAACAGCTATTATTAACTTCTTCACGTTAGTTGATGAGGTAACCATCCCCTTTGTAAGGGTAAAAACAGATCGATGGATCTTGGTTGTGGTAAGACTTGTGACACAGGCCCACGTGATGTTCTGATAAGGGAACTGTCGGGGAGTGATTGAGGCTGAATCTCTTAGTGCCTGCTGGTTGTTTCCAGCAGTTTGCTGTATCCACACAGTGTTTCAGGTGCACACTCAGTGTCTGTCCTTAGTCTAGTTCTAATTAGTATTTTCAGCAGCTGCCTACCAGGTTTGGGTTGTTCCAGCTCTTGCTATTTGGCATAGGTGTAAGAACAACCAGATTTCCTATTCCCTTCCCTCTTACATCTTCTCATGCCCACTCCTTGGAGGACAAAAGCCAAAGCTGAAATCAGCTGGCTGGTCACTGCTTGGTCAGTACAACAAAGTAATTGACAAAACTCACAGATAGTGTGTTTTGATGGGCTTGCAGTCACTGATTTTATGACATGATAGGTGCTCTAAGACTTCATCACCCCAAAATGATGCTGAATATCTCACAGTGGAGATTAAGAGATAGTACTGGTATAAAGGATGGATTTCCGAGATGTTTCCTGGTCCTGTGTTTCTATTAGGCTTACTATATTAAAAGAAGTAAATAATCCCAGCTACTTCTCTTTGCTGTCCAGCCGTCAACCTGAGCCACCAAAGAAGGAGAAGGAGGCAACCACAGTTACCACCACTCAGTCCAAGAGAGCAGATGAATGGAAGGACCCCTGGCGCCGATCAAAGTCTCCCAAAAAGAAGCTCGGTGTGTCCATGTCTCCCAGCCGTGCACGCAGGCGCCGAAAAACCTCTGCTTCTTCAGGATCTGCTTCTGGCTCCTCAAGGTGAGTGAAGGCAAAGAGCATGTCGCATCCAAGCTGTGTTAGTGTGTCAGGGAATGCAACGTGGTGCTTTCTAGTCAGTGGAAGGTGTTGAGATGTTTGGGAAAGCTGTTCAAGACTTGCTGCTCAGTAACAGCTATGGAGACCAGCATGTAAGGAGTGAGATGGAAGTCAGAGGGGTATGTAACTATGAGTGCTGTGTTGTGATCTGTTGAAGACTAAGAAAGGTCCTTGGAAAAGTCACTCTTGAGGTAAATTAGACGTGGTTGCAGTCCAGATGATTAGTAACTCATCTAGATGACAGCTTTCTTTAGTAGGAGCAGAAAAAGCTGGAAGCTGTGAACATCGATGCTGGAGGGAGGAGGTGAGCCCACTCCAGAAGCATGCTGATGCTACTGGGATAAAACTGGGGTTGTGGAGGCTCAACGCAGCTTTAGAGGGCTGCATTGGAGCTTGGAAACCAATGGGTGTGAGCTCAAGGAAAACCCACCTTTTGGAAAGAAGCACCCTGAATTGAGGGGAGATGAGGCATAAGCTGGATCCATTTTCTTTAAATGCTTGAACTTGAAGCTTCTGAAAAGAGGGGGAAAAAGTATCAGAGAGGAATGAGGAACATGCTGAATTGAAGATATGGATCTAGAAACCAAAGCCCTCCTGAAGCAGATAGCTTTTCTTGCTGGGATCACTGCACCTGAGACTTTTCTGTTATCTCCTGTGTGACCTAACCTATCAGGGGATCGTCTGGTGTAAAGGCATGAAAATGTGTGGAAGGAGTTCCTGAAGAGGGATGGAAAATCAGTAGCTAAAGGAGCAGAGGCCTATTCAAGGTCACAGAGAGGGCAGCAACAACAGGATCCTCTCTAAAAGAAAAGGGGAGATGGAGGAGAGGCTGTAGTCCTGACAGGTCACTGTGGAGAAGGCAAGTAGGTTTTGGAGCAGTGTTTGAGAACTTGGGAAGAGCAAACAGGAAACAGGACATTAGTCTCAGTGGACTTCTGGATAGGCTCTTAATTATAATATGTTTCTTTCAGGTCCTCTTCTCGTTCATCCACCTATTCTGGTTCAGGTTCCTCACGGTCTCGTTCCAGATCATCTTCTTACAGCTCTTACTCTAGTCGCTCTTCAAGACACAGCTCTTTCTCAGGCAGCAGGTCCAGGTAATGACTCCTTGGATGCGAAAGTAATGGTATGCTGTTTTCCAAACACTTGCTAGCAGCCACTTGTGCTGCTCCTTGAAAACAAATAGCCGACTCTTGAAATAAAACGCTCAAACCACTTTTCTGAGTGAGGAAAATACAACAGACTGCAAGGCAGCCTGCTGGTTTGGTTGTTGAATGAAGCAGATACGTCAGCCACCCCCTTCTCTCCCCAGTGCTCCCACCCACTGCGGTGTTGTGGCTGGGCTCTTTCCCATGACTGTGGTAGCTGAGCAGTTGTAGGAGTCTGGCTGAGATGGATGTTTCCATCATTTGCATTTTATGGTTGGAAGAAGTTACCGGCATCTCTTTTCTATTGCACTGGAATTTCTATTTAAAGAGGCAAATCACATTATTAAAGCAGTTCTGTCTTCTAATAGTCCTCACACTTCAAAGTAGCAGTTCAGTGTCCCATGCTGATTAAACAGAGGCTCTTTTATTGCCCTGCCACTTCCTTGCCCCTGCAGACAGTTTCCCAAGTCTGGAATATGCATAGTAGGAGAACTGGCTCCTTAGGCACCTCTTCAGAGCTGAAGTCACACAAATAACCCAGAGTGGATCACGCAGTTGATGGGAGTGCACAGTGTCACTTTTGGAGACATGGCTTCTCCTAGGAAAGGCTCAGGTGGGAGTTATCCTGATGCAAGCACATATGTGTTTCTGGGGAGCAGGCTGGCCTTCCCCCATCCACCCCATCCCGGGCTCTGTCCCTTGGCAGGACAGCACCAGGCAGAGGTGACACACTTCAATTAGATGCCTCTGTGGGAAGGCAGGAGAGTGAGGAACACCCAAGTGCCTAACTGTTCTTCAGAAGGCAAGTCATTGAGGTGTCTGGCTTTCTGAAGTACTAGGCTGCAACAAGGGTACTTCCAGCCTTGGTGGTGGAGTGAATCACTCAAATGCCAGCATCTGGTGAGCTGTGTAAGTGGCTTGCCTCTTTGGTCAGTCCTGATCTTAGGAAGCAGCCTTTGCCCTTTGATCTGTTGACTTTGATATACTCTGGTTGGGTTTTTTTCCCCCTTGTGTTCCAGAAATTATGGATACCCAGTTAGATGTATTTTTGTCTTTCTCCCAAGAGTTTTACTTTTTGCTGGCCTTTAAAGGGTAAACTGTACATGGAGCTACAGGAACATAGAGCATGTTGAAACAAATCATGCTGAAATTGCAAGTCAAAATCCTACTTGCTTTCTCCTTATTTCTCCCTACGGAGAGAAAACAAAGAGTATGGAGAAAGCCTCAGGTGTTGGTGTGGAATATCTGAGTGCCTCTCTTGCGGTCAACCCTTTTGTTTTCTACTTTTACCATTGTTCTGGTGACAGAAGTTAGTTTTGTTGAACAGAATTCAAATATAAAACTAGGATAACCTCTGATCCACAGGAACTAGTTCCTGGGATGCAGTCTCTAGCCAAAGGAGGGGGTGATGGCTAAATGCACCGAAAGCTTTCTGCGGTCCCAGAGACTGAGTGATGTGTCCTTCCTTTCTAGATCACGGTCCTTCTCATCTTCACCCTCTCCTTCTCCAACACCATCTCCACACAAGCCACTTGGGAAGGCTAAAGGGGAGTTATTACCACCTGCTGGGAAAGGGTAAGGCTCCATCTCCATTCTGGTAAAGCAGCACAGAAGAGGCTCCAAACAGGAGCCCAATCCCTGAGTCAAGACTGTTCTGGTTTGTAGGATTTTGTAGGACTGTTGGACTACTGTAGGACAAGTAGGATTTTGACAGCTTAAGGAGGAAATGGAAGATGGAAAATATGACCTGCATAGAAGAGTGCTTAGCTTTGCGTATTTAATTAAAAGATGACACTTTTACTTATTAAATCCAACTGTACCAGTAACCTTAAGTATTATATGTATACATGAGTGTTTAAACACATGCATGGTTTATTATTTAAACAGTCTCTGTGTGCAGGTATGTTTGCACAGGAGCTATAAGAAAGTTTAATTCGTTTGTCTACTGTGGCTTTAGTTAATATACAGCCTTAGAATAAAGAAATGGTTCAGCCTCATCTGCTTTTCCATTTGTCACAGTGGTGACAAATTAAAGCAGTACTGTAGCGATGAAACTGTTTTTGGCAGATTATCCCAGCACTCCTGCTCTTTTAAATACTTGAAGGTGCTATTTCACAAAGTCCTGTAATACATAGTGAATTATGGGTACGTTGGCGGGTGACACAACACCGTAGTGATGTCACCTCTTTCAAGGTGACCTGCAAATAGATTACACCATGGGAATCCCCCTGAATTCTCCAGAATACGGGACAATCCCCTTTGCCACACTTCTTGTACCTAATTGACCTGCCTTTGTTGTTTTTTCCTTCTCAATTCAGAGGGTTCAACCCTTTCAGGACACGCTCTCTGCCTGCAGCGATGACTTTACACCCTCCTAGTGAATATTGCAGTGCTGGTTAGGTAACACACGACACCAGCCAGCAGCCTGCACTAGCATGGGGATTGTTTTCACTGCATAACATTGCATGTGCTTAATCCTGTGTTCTGCAGGGAATAAATACAGATATTCTTAAGCACAAGAGGAGGAATTAACAGTCTCTATTTTTGTATGCAGACGGCTGCCTCCTCCCCAGTTAATACTAGGTGTGACATCAGTGCTGGGGATGTTGAGGAGTAACCAGCTATTAGAGTAGAGGTTGGAGTGCTCTAAGCCCTAAGAAGTGCTCTAAGCCCTAAGAAGTGAGCAGTGCTGAAGAGCCAAAGCACTACTCGCATAGTGGATGCGTAGATAAAGTCTCAAACATTGTGTAGCAGTCCTCTGCAGTGGTGTTACCCATCAAGCATTCCACATGGAAACACGAGCCAAGGATGAGTCCTATGGGACAGCTGCATACGCAGGCTCTTTTGCACCCTGATCTGTGTGAGGCAGTGAAAGAGGATTTCTGCATAAACTCTGTGTGTTTGGTTCTGAAACCTGACTGGCAGATTTTAAGTAGGTGTATGTGTTTTGGATAAAAACACACAGAGTCAAATGGATAAGAAACAGTGATTCCACACAGTCTACTTCAGTAGTTAATTTACAAGTCAAATGTCTCCAGAATTGGCTGTTGTAAAGTAACTTATGTCTGAAAAGGTGACTTGGTTTAGATTATGAGAAATGGATCCCTTTAGGGGAACCTGTATTGAGTGTGCTTTGGTGAAACAGCTAGTGTCTGTAGCTACAGTAACCTATGTAATACTCAGTCGTCAATAAACACGAGTGCATTTCATTGCTTTTGAGAACATTTGTGGTCTTTACCTACCCATTTTGGCGACAAAATCATGAAAATCTTCTTTTTTGTAGTGAAAAATCTGTGAAGAAACTAGCTGCCCTTCCAGTCCCTCAGCCACTCACTAAAATTACAACAGCTGCACCTGAGCCAGCCAAACCAGGGGATAATCGAGAGGCAAGAAGGAAGGAACGTCAGACCAGGACTCCACCCAGGAGGTAAGAAAGCTGTGGGGTGGAGTGAGGCTTGATCTCCAGGCAGATACAGCAAATCCTGGGGTTCTCTCAGGAGTCCTCACTACAAGGGCTCTTCAGTATTAAAGGAGAAACCTGTTTCCTGGGGCAGGAAGGAAATGGGGAGAGAGGGAAGGAGTTGGGGGTGATGCTGTTGACTTGCCACAGCGAGTGGCTCCTGCCTCTGAAGGCTGGTTGGGGGATGAAGTAGGTGGAATACATTAAATGTGTCAAAAAGCAGGGTCTGCAGTGCAAAAAAAGGCATGTTTGAGAGCTGCTGGTTGCAGAGGCCGTGCAGCAAGGAAGGAGAGGCGCGTTTGGTCCAGAGAGCAGATCTGATGTGTTGAGGTTTGTGGCGATGGGTTTGGACCATTTACTCTAAATGTTTGCCAGCATGCAGGGAGTATTTGTGTGGTCCTGGGAGCTGGTTCCATCAATACTTAGCAGAACCACTGGAGAAGAGGAGGGAAAGCTCCACTGCCTTCACTGTCCCCCATACAGAACTTGCTGGCTCCTCCGCTCTGTTTTCTCTTCCTGGCTTCATCCTGTGTGACTGGTTTGAATGTTTCAAGTGTCCTGTTCTGTCTGTCCTATTAACTGTTTCTGTTGCCTTTCTTCTCCCTTTGCATTTGAAATGAGAGAGGCTTCCGATGGCTTTCAAACAAGGAGCACTTATCTGTATTTAAACATGCTTATCAGGCTTAATCCATTGTATTGTATTTGAAAATCTTATGACAAATGCAGGTAGCATTGCTTGTTCTTGGAGGAACATGGAGCCAGCCAAGCACAGCTGTGAAACTCATCAAAATATCTAGTGTAAGAAGGATGTGTGAAGTACCAGTATGGTATCTGTGTCTAGTCTATGGTAGACTAAGCAGTAGTTTGGTGCATAAGAAGTGTATTTATTAGAAATGCCTGGTTTATGGACACGTAAGGAGACTGAGAACGCTTTATGCCTGCAGTAAGGCACATATGCTTTTCATGGATCATTGAATGATTGTTTTTGTCTGTGTTTTGAAGATGGCTGGAAGTATGGTTTCCACTAAGGTTTTCAGAAGCATTCTGAGTCAGTTCTTCGTTTTGCATGGGATTACATCTCCCATTTCTTCCCAATAGCCAAAGAAAAGGCCTGGGCTCTGAGCGTTTATGTCTCCATAGGTGAAAACAGATCACGACAGATTCTTTTCCCTAGAAACCCCGTCAGTTCTAGTTTCCATTTCACTTTAACTAGTTAATAATAATGTTGGATATCTTTAGCCACCTTCCTTTATTCTTTATTCCAGTCTTGGGGTTTGGGTTTTTTTTTTTTCCACGCTTATACCCACACAAACCCTGCAGTCCTCTAATCTCCCTGCTGTGCAAATGACAACAGCTCCATTTATGTTAGTAGTGGTGTGTTAGTCACAAAAAATGGGTATGATTATTCGTAAAGCCTGAAATACAAGGTAGTCCCGCTGTGTAGTTGCAGTTAGCAATTTCTCTCAGTAGGAAGCATTTGCTCCTGGTATCAGTACAGGATTAAGTTACTTGAGCTTATTCTTTGCCTGGCTTTCATTAGCATTACCCAGTCTTGCATAAAGCACCTGCTGTTCAGAAAACAGATGCTTCCTCAGGACTGCAAACACAAGGTTGAGAAGAACATCTGAAACAATTACACTTCCAAAGCACCGATCTCGTATGCAATACAGGACAACAGCATCATGCTCAAACTGTCCCTCAGCACTTCCTTCCAACCCCATTTCACGACAGCACAGCGAGGTGAGGATGTCATTTGCTGTCTTGCAGGCGGACCATCAGCGGCAGCATCAGTGGCAGTGCCAGCAGCTACAGCGGTTCCAGTTCCCGGTCTAGGTCCTTGTCTCGGTCTCTCTCCAGATCTCATTCCAGATCATCATCTGCCTCAGTCTCCCACTCTCTGTCTGGGTCCAGGAAGTCCAGGTACAGCCTTGATCCTTCACAACCTTTGTTGAAGTAGGAGGAGATTATAACTATTGTTCACTGTTGTGGTTTTCACAGCAAAAGCTCTCAGTAGCTTCAAGTATCGGAAGCTGTAGACAAATAGGATGTGAAACAAGATTGTTTCTTTGTGTGGTGTTACAAATCCAAAGTCCTGAATCATGACAGTAGTATGACATTGGTAGTGTCCTCGTGCCTTATTCAAGGAAATAATCTGCCATGTGTGCCAAACTGTCCATTTTTGACCTAAATTATGACTGAATTATCTCATTATGGCAAGGGTTGATCCCACGTCCTAATTTACTTAGAAGTTAATAGTTCCAGGCTACGGAGCTTTGCTCTTCTGAACCTCTACTGCGTCTGGTTACTGAATGTCCTTAGGGAAGATGCTTGGCCTGTCAGAAAGAGGTAGGTCAGAAAATACCTAAAAGGCCCAGCTAATGATATTTTTACTTTGCTGGCAAAGTTGCATGGCCAGTTCCCTTTGTGTTTAGCCCCAAGTGAATAGTTACATGACTGTTAGTCTGTGGGATTTGTAAACAGCTAACTCCCTCCAGTAAAGAGTGATGAAATAAACCTCTTTCAAGTCCTTCGTTCAGCTGTTTTGAATCTGTTCGCACACAGAAACCCCTGAAACCTCACAGGCAGCCTTGAAACACAACACTTCCGTGTGACACAGTAGACCTGTAGTGTAAAACTAGTGGATTAAGTAGGACTTTGGCTCTGACCAGCGGTAATTCACATATCTGAACTCTGTGAAACGCCAAGGTTTAACATCCGCGTTATTTTACGGAAATGCAAACTTGTTTACTACATGCTTGTCACGTTCATCAGATCGGGCAGGGGTGATGCAAGAGGTTCAGAGAGCGCTTGGGCGCGCTGGCTCTGCACGGCCCTGGGCTTGAGAGGAGAAGATGGGTAAAACTTAATGCAGGTGTTCTTTGTGTGGCACTGGGGCTGTGCTTGCTGCTTTCTCAGGTGTGTGGGAAAGGGGGAAATAGTGTATGCCCAAACCAGATTTGCTGTCACAACCTCATAGCCAGGAGCTTTCCTGGAGAAGGAGTTTCTGGCTCATCCAGTTGCCATTGCAACAGTCATGGAATCTTTCTATGGTTGAATGGTTTGGGTTGGAAGGGACCTTAAAGCTCATCCAGTTCCAAGCCCCTGCCACGGGCAGAGACACCTTCCACTAGAGCAGGTTGCTCCAAGCCCCTGTGTCCAACCTGGCCTTGAACACTGCCAGGGATGGGGCAGCCACAGCTTCTCTGGGCACCCTGTGCCAGCGCCTCAGCACCCTCACAGGGAAGAGCTTCTGCCTCAGAGCTCATCCCAGTCTCCCCTCTGGCAGGTTAAAGCCATTCCCCTTGTCCTGTCCCTACAGGCCCTTGTCCAAATCCCCTCTGCAGATTTCTTCAGACCCTTTAGATTCTGTAAGGCTGCTACTGTCTATGTCATGATGCCAGCAGGTAGACACTTCGCAGCTCCTTCCAGGGCTATCCATGCTGAAGCTGCTGCAGCCCGTTCAGTCGTTCCCAAGCCAGCTTCCAGGGAGTGAACTTGGACCTTGCTGGCAGGGCAGTCTCTAGAGCACAGAAGTCGGTGAGGCCTGCAGAACCTGCTGGAGAGGCTGCCTGAATATTCATGTAGTTAAAGTACGCCTGGTCCTGTGTGATGGTGGCAACCCCAGGTAGCTGGGATTGTTGGAGTCACTTCAATATAGCGAAGCTGTGGTGGTGGTGTGCCCCTGAAGGGAAGTCTGTCTGATGCATAGCCCTGTATTTTCGTCTGTTACATTTCTAAGTAGAAATTCTTCTTTAATATAATAATTGTCTGGCACAATGTTGTGAATCCATAAGAAGATAGCCATCTTATATGCACTGTTAGAAGATAGCCATCTTAAAAGCGTCTCCCCTGTCATTATCAGTTATGACTTTATGTGCATCCTCAAAACAGGCAGCTGGTCTCTCCTGTACCCTGGGGAGCTGGGCAGGAGCTGTGGGCTGTAGGATTCCAGGGCTTTTAAAGCCTCTATGAATAGATGTGTGCCAAACAACAAAAACACTGCCAGAGAACCCTTGACCTGAGCCATAACGCTGACCTGTACATAATAGCGCACACCCTGCTTTCACTTTTTGTTTACCTGAGGAAACAGTGACCTGTTTACATATTGCCTTAATCCTGTTTACAAATAAACAGTACTTTCTAGGTTTGCATCTAACATGTTTGACATTTCTCATATCGTCTGCACCCCAGGAGGCACGGCCTTTGTCTCTTCCTGGTTATTGCTTGCCTTAGCAGCTTTCTGACATCCCAGCCGTGCAGGGCAATTGAGGAGACAAAGGTGTCTGCCTCATCTCTGCCTGGTTCTTGTTGCATTCATGACTGTAACGGGCTGTTGGCTCTTTCCAGGTCCCTGAGCGTGAGCAGCGTTTCTTCTGTCTCTAGTGCCTCCTCCAGCAGCAGCTCCGTACGCAGCGCCGACTCCGAAGACATGTACGCAGATTTGGCCAGTCCTGTTTCCTCAGCCAGCTCCCGATCCCCAACCCCAGCACAGCAGAAGAAAGGTAGAGGTACCTGGTTTGGTATTTTCTTATGTGAGAGGTCCTGGGTAAAGAAGGTGGGGAGTAGAGATCTGCGTACAGCTTGCTTTGGGATTCTATGGGCTCTGAGAAGATTGTTGAGCAGAGGCTGACACTTGCGGCTGGCACAGAGGCTTCATCTGAGGAGGGTAAGACCTTGGAGAAGGGAGGCTTTGGAACAAATACACATTTGCATCCTTCCATCCACGTGTCTCTGACTGTAAAGATGCTTTTTCCTGCCTGAGAGTTCTGCCTGATGCTTCCTTTCTTACCTTGTTCTCTTTCACCTCTGCAAAGTGATGCTAAATCTTCTGGATAACACCAGTATCATGTTGCTCCTCCTCTGTTCTTTTTAGACCATAGCAGAGTTGGCAGCAAGAGCCTTTTGTTCTTTGTCTTTTTAAGTGTCCTCTCTCTGGAAATTCTGGTTTCCTGAGTCTTTTACCTTTGGGGCCATGTGGTGTGTTAACTGGTGTGGGCTTTCTCAGTCCATGGAGCAGCATCCTCTTGCCCTGCCCTGCAAAGGGAGGGCAGGCAAAAGGAAACTGGTCACAAGTCACTACATTTTCTCTCTGGTTTCAACAGGAAAGTCAAAAAAAGAAGATAGCGCTAAAGAGGAGAAGCGGAAACGGGATGTGCCCGGCCAGCTCCTGAAATCAGCCAAGCCCACCCAGGGGAGCAAATCGCAGCAGCTCCCCCAGACCCAGCCGCCGTCAGCCCCCCAGTCTCAACAGGGGGGCTTCAGCGCTCACAAAGAGATCAAACTGACTCTCTTGAATAAGGTGAGAGGTGGGATGGCCGCGATTCCTTCCGCTCAGGGATCTGAGGAGCGGATGGGATGGATGCTGGGGCTCAGGGCTGGCAGAGTTGATGCTCCAGGCTCCGCGCTGTCGGGATGAGCTCAGCCGGGTAGGTCTGCAGCTGGGATTGGAGGGCGGCAGACAGAACCAGTCTGACAGCACACACCCTGCGGTGGCTTCAGTTTGGGACTGTGTTGGCGGCTCCCCTGGGGCACATTCCTGCTGCAGCTTCAAGGGCTCTTACCCACTTTCTCGAAGGCTGTAGCCGGAGCACCGAGGCAAAGGCGTGCGTGGCGCAGTCCCACATGTGCCTGCTGAAAGCATGCTTCCCGCACGCTTCCCAGCGAGCTCTCCTCCCGCTGCCCGCTCCGGAGTGAGCTGCTGACAAGTCATTAACTGAGTCAGGAGGTAAAAGTGCCGACTGCCTCTCCTCTCTGGGTTGCCCACACTTTCTGCAGGGAGCCTGGTTCTTTCCCCCTTACAACCGAGCCTGATGCCCCAGTTTAGAGCCTTTGGCTGAGATTGCAATCCAGATCATGTGGGAGAGTTTGGCCTCGTGGGGTTTTGTGCTGGAGCAGGGTGTTGGCCCCAGTCACATGGGTAGGTTCCTGGTGTTGAAGCATTAATGTTGTTTTTCTGACAGTCCAAATTCCCCGTTGCAGTCTAAGGCTGCAGTTTTCTCTACTTCCCTGTGCTATGACGTGAGGCACCTTTATCAAGTCTGTGAAGCATGCTCCATGGGGAGGAGTGTGCCATGACACATAACTACCGCCTGGCAGGGTTGGATCCTAGAAGGCGGCACAGCTCCACATGCCTCCTTGACATTTGCTATCCTTGGTGCTGCTGGAAAGAAAACTCTACAAAATGCTGCTCTTTTCCTGGTTCTGCAATTATGAAAATAACCCCAGTGCCAGAGAATATTGCTTTTTGCTTACAGTAGTAGAGGAATTACATGGTGCCAGTGATGGTTGGGACTGGTATGCACAAAATGTTTAATAGGAGACACGCTTGCATGAGCCAGTGAGTACATCATGGGCACCCATCACAGGAAATATCTCTGCCTGCTTCCCTCCCCAGAGGGAAGTAGCTGCTCAGCTCCATTGTCTGTTTTAATTCCATTTCAGGCAGCTGACAAAGGAAGCAGGAAGAGATACGAGCCAACAGACAAAGACAGGCCGACCTCTCCTCCAGCCAAACGGGCGAACCTGTCGCCTGACAGAGGTGAGACATCCCAGGGGCTCCTGGCCTGGCTGGGTGCCTGCTCCACCGCTCCAGGCGGTGCTCATGGAACAAATGACCCGTGAAAGTCTGTGCTGCAAGAGTCCACTCTGTGGAGAGGTTAATTGCAGGCATGTGTCCTTCCAAAACCTCAGAGTGTGCGATTGCCACCAGATAACGCGGGTGTATTAGCTGTCCTGCTGCGAAAACACGGTGCAGGTGAGACGCTCTGGTTTGTGAAGTAAGCGAGGTGAGGTCAGCCCTGGGCAGCCAAACCAGCTGCTTTGTGATGCACATTGAGAGTGCCTTGGCTCCACTATGTCTGTGTAAGTTCACTGCAAAAAAGCCCTCACTTTGAAGACACGGTGCGCTCATCTCCGCTGTAGGTAACGAATCCATCCCACAGCAGCCTCCTGTTCTCTAGTAACATCATTGGATGTGGCTGGGGAAGTCAGAGGGTTTTCCCTTACTGTATCCCAGAGTCTTCTGTTCCTCTTGGATGTTGGTCTTCCTGATAGAAAGGCTTGTGGCAGTGCTTAGAAAGGGAGCACGGGCTGCCAGGGCTCTGGGAGGGATGAAATAATTAGCTCAATCACCCGTCCTGTGAAATGAGGTGATTTCCCCACCTCTGTGTGACACAACCTGATCTGCCCTGTATGTTTAGAAAGACACGGGCTTTCCAAGTGTCCTCCTGCATCTGAGTCGTCAGCAGCAGAATTAGCACCTTGGAAAACCGAGCTAGTGAGCCGCATCGAGAGGGACCTAAATGCCATGCTCCGGCCTTTGCTGTCACTGCTGAACACCAGAGGGGGGGAGTTGTCAGCCTGGTGTTGACGTACAAGCCAGCACTGACACGTGATGTTGTTTTCCCTGTTGTCTCGGCTGTAGGTGTATCTTGTTGACTCTGGATGCCAGCCAGAAAAAACTTCTGTGCTAATAGCCTGGTTGCATTCAACTCATGCAAGGGCAGCATGGAAGGGACTGGGTGAGGTTTAAGTTCACTGGGTTCTAGTTCACAACTACTGCTGAGCTGCAGACAAATGAAGGGGCTGACCTAGCAAACTGTGCTGATTTTATAGATGCCTAGATGTAGATGTAATTATACAGTTTTGTTTGTTGTCTGTACGTTATAAAACCATTTTAAGCAGTAGCGAGTGGGACACAGCCCTGAAGGCAGCTCAGCCTCATCTCCCAGTGGCAAATGTACCCTTGGACTGAACTGGGACTGAGCAAGAGGCACGCTCCAGCATGCAGCTTGCATTGGTGTCCCAGCAGAAAGCTGAACAGTTTGTGCCCTGAGTCTCACTTCCCTGTTCTGTAAGCGTGCTGTGATCAGATCTGCAGTGTCTGTGGCTGTCTCACAGTGTCAGTTCCTTAGGAGCAGAGGGCTGTCCTAACACACACAGCTGACCACTGCTGCAGTGAGGAACTGGGCACCTTTGCTCTCTGGAGTGCTACTGAGTGTGAGTTCAGCAGCCATCAGCATCACTGTCCTGGTGCAGTATAGCAGGTTGTGCTGCTCAGCTCATCCCTGGGGCTCATGGATAACCCTGCAGGCATCAGGCTGCCTTCCAGTGGTTGCCTTTGTGCAGTGGTATAGCAGTGTTTGGGAAACCCACTGCAGCAAAGCTGGGTAATGCTGCTGCAGGACCCCAGTGGGCTTCCCACCAGTGGTGAGTCCACTCGGACAGGGCACGATGGTTCAGTCTCTGCTGAACACACACAGGGGTGATGCTGCCTGTGGGTTTGCTGGCCCTGAAAGCAGCGGAGCTCACTCACCCAGCACTCTTTAAACCAATACACCCAGTTACCTGGCCAGCCTGGAGCCAGCTCAGGTGCCACTGTGCCCGTTGTGCGCAAACTGGATAATGGAGCACTGACTCTGCCTGCGAGGGCCAGCCCTGCCCCGCAGGTTTGAGAGCAAAGCGTGGCCTAAAAGCACCGAGGAGCAGCCTTGTTCCAGCAGCCAGAGGGTGAGGAGAGGACAATGCAGCTCCCTGCAGGTGCTGTTTTGTACAGCTGACCATGGGGCACAGCCTTGACTAGCTTACCTGCTTCCCCTGGAGACGGGGTGCACAATGGTAGGTGTGTTTTCTGGCTGCTGCTGGACTTGACCTGTTGTTGGCATGGTCTGGTAAGTCTCAAGAGAGCATCTGTACACTGAGGTGGTGCAGTAGGCAGGATAGCGAGCTGTACCT
This sequence comes from Strigops habroptila, assembly GCF_004027225.2. Classification (NCBI taxonomy): domain Eukaryota; kingdom Metazoa; phylum Chordata; class Aves; order Psittaciformes; family Psittacidae; genus Strigops; species Strigops habroptila. Next base: position 2,826,096 of record NC_044302.2, on the reverse strand, counting down.
TGGTGATGAGCGAGAACATCTCAACTTCTCTCCTCCCAATAGGCTCTCGTGACAGGAAGGCAACTGGGAGACTCTCTTCACCGAAGCAAGAACGACAGAGGGGCCAGAACACAAAACCTTCTCCTGCACAGGCAGACAGGTCAGTGCCCTCTGTTCTCATGGGCCAGGCTGGGGCTCATGCTGCTCCAGCAGCTCAGCCTCTCCTCTTGGGGCAGCTCTGAGGCTCCCTGGCCATAGCCTCCAGTTGCCATGGAGGCACAGCAAGAGGAAGGACGCCAGACTCCCTGGGTGGGAGCCAGAGGTGCCCAGGCCTTCGTGTGGAAGCCACTGGCTAAGCTGTTCCAGCTCGGAAATGAGCAGGAGCCTGGGGGTTTTCTTGAGGTCAGTCCCAGCAAGAGGAGCCAAGTGGGTGAGGTGCAGGCTCAGTCATGCCGGTGCCTCAGCCTCTCACTAGCACTGCGTAGTGCTGATGAGGAAGAAAATACAACCCCTTCCTCCTGCCACGCTCCTTATGACACCTCGCTCAGGTGCCCAATTCCCTTTCTTCCATAGCCTGGCATACCTTCTGCTGCTGTGAGATGTTAAAATGTGGCCCCGCCATGAAACTGCATGGTGACTAGTCCTGGCTTTGCACCTTCCCATTCCCTCTGGTGATGGGAGTCCGGCTCATGTCTGATTTCTTGGCGGCCTGCACCCACTGCTGGGAATATCCCTTTGCAGAGCTGGATGTGTGGCTCCAGGGGCTTTGGGCTGTGCTACACTCAGAGCCCTTTGGCTAAAGGGTTGTGGAGCACCTTCTGCAGCACACCTAAAGCTTCCCTGGTCCTCCTTGCCCATAGCCAGCCAGTGCTGCTTTGCATGTCTCTAGTGTCATCTCTGCAAGGATCTGTGAGCAAAGGGGCTCAGCCCTGCCCCATATCCCTGTCCCCAGCCTGGGGCACAAGTGACCCTCAATTTCTGGGTATCGGAGTCTTCCTAAACCAAAACCCATCCTCTGCTGCCACAGCCCTGTCCTCCTTTGGGCCCTGAGGTCCTGTTTTCTAGCAGGGAAGAGAAACCTCAGCCTTTCCAGACCATGGTGTTGGCCACATGCTTGGTTCTTGACCCTCTTCTGCCTACTGCTGTTTGGGTTGGCAGTGTCACATGGTGGGTTCAATGTTCCCTGTGCCTAGGCAGGAGGTAGGTGGGGACACATTGCGCCAAGGGTAGGTGTGTGTTTTGTTTCTGCTTGGGGCTGTTTGGGTCATGCTTGCACAGCCCCACTTCTCGTAAGTGTAATATGAAAGGGTGGCATTAACAGAGAGGACGGTGACTCCCACTGCTGGCATCTGGCAGCAGCGGTGGCACAGGCTTACCCGAATGGTCCAAGTCATTGGAGCCAGCGAAGGCTCACACTGTGCTCTCAGTGTGTCACCGAGCTGGTGGCACTGCAAAGCCCCAGCAGGCTCATGATGCTGTGCTGCTTCCTGGCCCTGTTGTCCTTCTTCCACCATGATGGGAAGTAGTGGCCTGTGGTGGGAAGAGACAGCCCTGGTCATGGCCCAATCCAGGAAAGGCCACTGCTGCCAGCAATGAGGACTGGTGGATCTCATCCTCCCCACATGGGGCCAGCAAAGCAGCATCAGCTCAGACCCAGAGTGCATCTCTGTGTGCGTGTGAGCTCCCCACAACTGCCAGATCCACACCAGGGTAAGGGGCTGTTGGGATTTGAGACCGTGGGGATACTCCAGGGCTGCCCTGCGCTTACCTGTGCTGCTCTCCCCTCTTCTCCTGTGTCCCTGCAAGCTCCCTTGTGCGCACACAACCCCGGATGAGCTGCTCACGACAGCCATGAGCTGGCACAGCCGTTGGGAGCTGTGTTTAAATCTCAGTATCACGCTGGAGCAACTGATTTTTTTACTGTTTAAGCCACTTTTCCAACCAAAGGCCTCGTGTCCCAAGCCTGTTTCCGTCCATGGGCGCTTAGTGATGCTTCCTACAGGAGCAGTCGGCAGTGGGGTTTGTATCCAGCGTGATGTGCTGCTCCCTCTCACCAGCCTCTTCAATCTCTTCCCTTCCAGGAAGCGCCAGCTCTCACCTCAGTCCAAGGGCTCCAGCAAAGTCACGAGTGTACCAGGCAAAGCCTCGGAGCCGGGCCCCACGGGTGCCAAAGCGGGCAAATCCAGCACCCTATCCCGACGGGAGGAGCTCCTGAAGCAGCTCAAGGCGGTGGAAGATGCCATCGCTCGCAAGCGGGCCAAAATCCCAGGGAAAGTATAGTGGGAAGTGCCCCCGAGTGACTGTCGATCTTTTTATAAAAAGAGTGTCAAAGCAGCCACTTTGGGATTTTGCAGTTCTGTCTTATTTTGGCTGCGATTCTTTTTAGGAAAAACCAACCAACCCCACACAAAAAAAACCCCAAAACCACGAAAACCAGATTGAAGTTTTGTCAGCTGAGAGACGCCCGCTCCAGGAGATGCCCCATGTAAATTATGCACAGAGGACTCCAGCCCCCCCCCCAGCCCCACGTCGGATGCTCTCACTATTTCCTCTGTTTCTGCCCTCTCTCCTCTTTGCTAGCCTTGAGTTGTATTCTCCTAGTTAGCCCTGCTGTGTGTTGAGTGTCTTCAGCAATGCAGTTCTATATACTGTGTAATGAGAGAGCCGAAAACTGCTATGAACTGCTGGCAACATCACCTTCTCCCCCTGCCCTTCCCCTCCAGGAACAAAAGTATATATATATTCTTGACTAAAGTCTCATTGGGAAAATGACCTGTCTTTTATTTTGAGCAGCAGAATGTTTTAGTTGATTCAGGAGAAGCCCTGAAGGTGTTGGGGGCATGTCTGTCTAACAGAGAGGGTCCTTTTCCTCTTGGGTTTTTATTTCTTTCCCTGCCCCCCGCCTTTTTTTTTTTTTTTTTTTGGAGGAATTTCCCTGAAATAAAGTATTTTGATAACCACTTCTTCCTTTTCTTGCTCTCTGTCCTTCCGCTCCCTTGCCTTGGGGGGCCTGTCTCCCCCCAGCTTTGAGGTGTGTAGTTTGTTTGTCACGTTCTCCTGATGGTCCCTATGGTTGCATTGATTCTGCTGCCCCCACGAGCAGCCCCATGGAGCTGGAATTGCTGCCACGTTGCTTGGGGGGAGCCCTGTGTCCCGTCAGTACGGGTGACATGTACCCCTGAACCCTCCCGGGTCCTCCCAGCCTTTCCAGTATGGAACCAGTATCCCACTGGTATTAGATGGTAGTGGGGAGCTGTTAGGGGTGGTGGGCTGGGCTTCGCCTGGTGTAATCTGGGGGTGCCTCTGGGTTTATCCAGCCCTTTGGGGGTCCCCACTTGTGTGCATTGTGCCTGTCTGCTTGGGAAGTGTGGCACCCCAAAAGTCACTGCTGAAACAGGTGCAAATCCTGTGTTTTTGGTAAAGAAACAAAGTGTGACTGTGCCTGGTCCTGTAAACCTTTCCCACATGCTTCCCAGTACTGTTCTTCCCACTATATGGGAGCACTGGGCTGCTATGGGGATAAAGCCTGAGCCCTGACCCCAAATGCTTTCCTTGGTGAACCTTCTGCAGTGGGAGGGTGCTTATGGAATGCTGAAGGGAAAACAACCCTCTGCTCATCCCTGAACCAGCTCCCACCACATCCTCCCCTTTCTGCTCAGCACCATCATCCTGACATCGAGCAGGATGATGGTGCTGGACAGGGCATCATCACAGGGGTCAATCAAAGCCGCTGCCCTTTCCAGTGTTGCCCAATTTGGGATTTCTACTCTGGGAACCTGATGGTGATATCACTGTGGGGCTTACGCAATGGGGCCATGCCCTGGGGCACAGGGATCATGTCCCTGTGGGTCACGGGAGGGATGGGGGGCTGGTGGATGGGTACCCAGGGCATCCTGTGCCCGCTGCAGCCCTGGGTACCCATCCACCGGCCCCTCTGCAACTCATACCACGCATTCCCACATCACTCCATGCCTATCACAGGCAGCCAAACCAGTCAGCACCCCCTTCCCTGCACGTCTATACACGTCTTATCATGCCCCCCCCTCCATTCCCATCCATCCTCCAACCGATTTTAGGGATGTCGGGACTCCATTTCCGGGCTGGAACACGCGGGGTTGAGAAGGAAGTATGACAGCCCGCGGGGAGGAGGAAGGAACTCCGGAGCTGGAGTTTCCAGGTGTGTGTACATCACCTGCCCGAGCCCTATATAAAGGAGGCAGCAGCGGAGGTGCTGCCACTCGGCCGCCTGCATCCCAAGGGTTCGGAAGGGATTCCCCCCCCTACAGCATCCATCACCGTGCTCCTGTGCCCTCCTCATGGTAATGCCGGGACTGAGGAGGAGTTAAAGGGGGGAACGTGGGACTGGGAGCGTGTCTGGACACATAATGTGTATTGCAGGGGGTGTGAACACACGTGTGTGTGTTAAGGGATCTCCAACTGGGGGGGATTGTTGCGTGTGTAAATGCACACGTGAAGTGTGTGCCTGTACACTGGCTGGTGGCTGCTGGTTTTACACGTGTGTGTATGTGTATGTAGGGGGAGTATAGTGCTCTATGTGTAAGGCGTGCACAGCTCCGGGCACATATAAAATATAGTGGTAAATACATGTGGTTCTGACCAGTGTTGGTACGTAGGGAGTATAGTGCTCTATACATACAAGGGCTGCCCAGCACAGGGTGTGCACATATGCTGGTGATAAATGCGTGTGGTTCTAACTGGTGTGTGTCCATGTGCACTTAGAACTGTAATTCAGTTGTATGCAGGTGTGCTGGTAACACGTGTGTTTACACATATGCATCCATGCACATATGATGGTGATAAACGCATGTGTTTCTGACTGGGTTGTGTGTCTCTATGTGCACTTGGAAGCGTAGTTCAGTTGTATGCGGTTGTGCTGGTAACATATGTGTTTGCCTATATGTATATTTGCATGTATGCATATGTGCTGTTACCACTGGGTGGGTATGTGGACTGAAAGGAGGCTGTTAGAGCAACGCAGCTCTTTGATGATAAGAAATCTTTTCATGCAGAACCGTGAAATCTGAACTTGCATTTCTGATACGAGTAATGAAAATGAGGCTTTTCATCAGCTGAGATGTGTCGCAGGAGTGGCACAACCTGAGACTTAGTGTTCCTCCAGCCTGATGGCCTCTGTTTACAAAGGACCTTTTGTTTACAGAGCACACAGGCTGAGACCACTCTGTGTGTGTACACACATCTGTATGTGCATGGAAGGGTAGTGAGCAGCATGCGTGTGCATACATGTGCTTGTACATATGTGCGTGCACACACGCACACTGGTACTAATATGTGTCTTAGACACATGTTCTGGTGTCCTCATGCCTGTGTATGTGCATGTGTGCTGATACTGTATGTGTGTAACTACATGTGTGCTGGCACTCTGTGTATATACACAGGTATTCTGTCTGTGTGTGTGTATATAAATGTGTATGTGTATGTATACACACTTATATAGGGCTGGAGCAGCTCTGCTCTGGAGCCAGGCTGAGAGAGCTGGGCTGGGCCAGTCTGGAGAAGAGAAGGCTCCTGAAGGGGAGACCTTAGAGCAGCTCCAGTGCCTAAAGGGGCTCCAGGAAACCTGGAGAGGGGCTTTGGGCAAGGCCCTGTAGGGACAGGACAAGGGGAACGGCTTTAACCTGCCAGAGGGGAGATTGAGATGGGCTCTGAGGCAGAAGCTCTTCCCTGTGAGGGTGCTGAGGCGCTGGCACAGACTTTTCCCAGAGAAGCTGTGGCTGCCCCATCCCTGGCAGTGTTCAAGGCCAGGTTGGACACAGGGGCTTGGAGCAACCTGCTCTAGTGGAAGGTGTCCCTGCCCGTGGCAGGGGTTGGAGCTGGATGAGCTTTAAGGTGCCTCCAGCCCAAACCAGTCTGGGATTCTATGATTCCATGTACAGGTGTGTGTACATGCACACACAGATGTGTGCTGCTCCTCTGCAGTGGGGGTGTATACACATGCTCCCGTGGAGCCCCATAGCGTGACCGTGTCACCGCGTCCACCCCGACCCGTGCTTGTTTTAGAGCACCCAGGTACTCTGTGACACATACAACATGTGCCAGCGCTGCACATACATGTGTGCAGACACACGTGTGCTGATGCTCTGCACATCCAAACCCATGGGGCTGGGGGGCTGCGTGCTCACCGCAAGGGACCTTTGTGGAGGGCTGTGTGCCTCTGCTCTGCGCCGCACCCCCATGAGGGCGCTGGGTTGGTGATGGGTGTGATGCGGGATGCAGGATGCGTGCGCTGACCCGGTCTCTCCCGCAGGGCTGGCTCGCTGCCCTGGCCCTGCTGTCGACCCTGGTGCTGTGCCGTGGCCTGCGCCGCCCCCTGCCCCATCCGCATGTGCAGTGCTACAGCGCTGGGGAGCTGCGCGACGGCGAAGCCCCCGCTCCCCTGTTGGGCCGCAGCCTGCGCTGGGACCATTACGTACCGGTGCAACTGGTGCCGCAGCTCGAACGCCTGCAGGACAGCCCCGGCCACCGCCGGCACCGCCGGCACCACGAGCACGCCTGCCCCGCGCTGCAGCTGCGCACCGGGCTGCACAGCGAGCCCCACGAGCGCTCCATCTCCCCGTGGCGATACCGGTGAGTGGCCCCGCTGCGGAACCCCCCTCACCGCGCCTCGGTTTCCCCGAGCATCCCTTCAACACCTGCATCAGTTTCCCTGAGCACCCCTCACCTACCCCTGGTCAAATGGGATGACTTGGGATGCGCAGGGTATCACTGACCGTGCTGCCCATTCTCACCCCTCGCAGCATCGATGAGGATGAGGACCGCTACCCGCGCAAGCTGGCCTTCGCCGAGTGCCTCTGCAGCGGCTGCGTGGATGTTAAGACGGGCCGGGAGACGACGTCGCTCAACTCGGTGGCCATCTACCAGACCATGATGGTGCTGCGCCGCAAGCCCTGCCCGCGCCCCGCCGGACCCGGCCTCGTCACCTTCGAGGTGGACTACATCAAGGTGCCGGTGGGCTGCACGTGCGTCCTACCCCGCACCGGGCGCTGAGCATCCTGCCCCTGCAGCTCCCGTGGAGCCCCATAGCGTGACCGTGTCACCGCGTCCACCCCGACCCGTGCTTGTTTTAGAGCACCCATCCCCGGCCCCGGTTTTGGGGTGACACCCCCCCTCCCCAACTCCTCACCTGGTTATTTATGTTATTTATGAGCCTTGCTGCTGGGGGACCCTTTTTAACCCGTTATTTATTGCTGATCCCCCCACCAAGGCTGCGACTCTGGGGCCAGCATCATGCCAATGGTGCCCATGGCCCTGCAGCCGGACCCTGCGAGCGCTGCCCGGAGGCTCGCTGGTTATTTATTCCCCCCCTCCCAAAACCTATTTATTGTCTCCTCTGTATGTGCTATTTAATACTGGCAGCCTGCAAATAAAGGCCGACACTCCCCCAGTATGGTCCTTGCTCTGTTCCCAGCCAACGGGGGGCACATTCATGGGTGTCCCATGGGGTGACATTGGCCGGCACGGTGGGTAAAGCACCAGTGCACCCATTGCACAGGGGGGATGGACCAGGAGGTGATGGAGAGGGTGTCAGGGCAGGGGGTGCCCCACAGCCCCATCCCGAGGGGGGGGGACCAGCTCTGTACCCGCAGCACCCACCACCCACAGCTTTAACACGGCACCACGGGCCCAGCGCCCCCTGCTGGGGACACCCCCTGTGCCCGCAGCACCCCCATTTCAGTGTGAACCCATCACTCCTTGTCCCATCACTCCAGTCCCTGATGGAGGTCCCTCTCCAGCATCCTTGTAGCCCCCTTCAGACACTGGAAGCTGCTCTGAGGTCTCCAGCAGCTTCTCTTCTCCAGGCTGAACAGCCCCAATGTTCTCAGCCTGGCTCCATATGGGAGGTGCTCCAGCCCCTGATCATCCTCGTGGCTTGCTCCAGCAGCTCCATGTCCTTCGTATGTTGAGGACCCCAGCACTGCACACAGTGCTGCAAGTGGGGTCTCACGAGAGCAGAGGGGCAGGATCAGCTCCATGACCTGCTGGTCACGCTCCTTTTGATGCAGCCCAGGAAATGAGGGGATTCAGGGTTCAAGCTCACACTGATGGGGCATGGTCAGCCTCAGCACCAAGCAGCGATGACCCTGCATCGCACCCAAACACCCTCCAGCATCCACGAGTGGACTGGGGAGGGAAATGTCCCCCCACTGCCAGCACCCCAGGCTTTGGGGGCTCCTCTGGGCATGCTTTGGGTGCAGGTCCATGTACCACAGTGCACATCCACCCCTCCGTTGGGCCCATGGGAGATGTCATGCCCCCATGCCCCCTAAAAACAACTATATGTGCCCCTGCCCAGGAGGGACACTGCATGATCCCAGCCCAGCTGCAACTGCACCGTGTTTGCCCATAATCGCACTGTTTGTCCTCAAACTCCACCACAATGGTCCTTAACCCCCCACCAGCTCCATCCCCATCAGCTGCAGTCCCCCCGGAGCGGGAATCAGGAGCATCCGGTGCCTTTCCCAACCTTTATTGCAACTGCAGATGTGACAGAAAGCAGCGAGAGCCAGTGTGGAGCAGAGCTGCCTGATCCCCCCCAAGGGAGATGGGGATCCCCTGGGGAGCTGGTGTTCCACAGAGATCTGGGGATCCCCTATGGAACTGGGGGCTGCTTGGAGAGCTGGGACCCCTCAAGGAGCTGAGGATCCCTGAGGATTTGGGGATCCCTTGGAGAGCCCAAGGGGAACTAATCATTCCCAGGGATTTGGGGATCTGGGGAGCATCTGGGAACTGGAGATCCCTCATGGAGCTGAGCATCCCTGTGGATCTGGGGATCCCCAGGAGATGGGGAACCCATGGAAGCTGGAGATGCCTCATTGAACTGAGCATCCCTTAGGATTTGAGGATCCACAGGAGATGGGAGCCCCCCCGGGATTTGGACACCCCACATGGACCTGAGCATCCCTGTGGATTTGTGGACCCCCCAGGAACCCCAAGGAGAACTGATGATCCCCATGCATTTGGGCATCCCCAGGAGCTATGGACCCCCCCCCAGGGACCCGAGCACCCCCGGGCACATGGGGATCCCCCTGCTTTGAGCACCCCATTCCCCCCCAGGAGCCGCAGTACATGGGAAGCAGGAACACGAGCAGCAGCAGCAGCAGCAGCAGCAGCAGGAGGGTCCCCCCCATCCATCACTCAGCCTCCACAGGGATGGGGTTCACCTGACCCCCCCCTTCTGCCGGCTGCTTCCTGCGGGCATCCGGGGGGGGCCGTGGCGGGGGGTTGCTGGGGGGCCGCTTGATGGTGTCCCACACGTGCGGCCGCTCCCGGGGCTGCTGCTCGATGGGGCTCCACTCCTCCCCCCGCACCGCGGCCTGCGACGACATTGCGGGGGGCTATTGGGGATGGGGCTCCTCCGGTGGGACCCCCCCCTTCCATGAACCTGCGCCCCGTCCCCTCTGCACTCACCAACAGGTAGATGCCGCTGGCGATGCCCAAGCAGACGGTGCCCAGGATGGTGGAGAGGAGGAAGCCGGCGGGGACGGCGAGGCTGAGACACATTTGGGGGGGTTTATGTGGGGCTGGAGGGGGGGCTGAGCCCCGATCCTGACCCCACATCCCACTTACGCGGCGTGCAGGATGGCGCGGATGTAGTAATTCCTTGTGAGGGGCCCAAACAGCTTCACCACCGCTGTCATGTACTTCTGGCCGCTGCAGAGCAATAATGGGGGGTCAGAGGGGCTGCCCCAACCTGGGGGATACCCAAAGGACCCCTATTCCATGCTGTCCATCCAAGGAATGCCCCACGGGACCCATCCATGGGATACAGCCCTGCTCCCATCCTATCACTCCCGAACACGGTGCTATGTCCCTGTGTCTGGGGGGTACCAGGACCCCCCAAATCACAGGAATGGGGAGGGGGGGACACCCCACTTACCACCTCTCCATGGTGGAGCCCTTCTTCCTCTTGCTCCTGGGGTACTCGAGCAGGCAGACCAGGACGCCTGCAGCGCTGGGGGGGGGGATGTCAAGGAAAAGGATGCTCGGATGCAGGATGAGTCCATAGGCACAATCCCAACCAAAAACAGGGCAGGGAAAGAGGGATTTGGGCCCGGTTTGGGGAGCGGGGGGTGTCTGCCCGTTGTCCGTGCCGGTCGGGGCAGAGTTTTCCTGCTCCCGGGCATCCTCTCCATAAGGATACATGGCGTACACGGCGAAGTACCAGCCCTTGAACTGCCCCGCCACGGCCACGATCCCGCCCGTCAGCATGACTGCGGGGACAGAGCGGGGCTGGTGGGTCCCTGCCGGGGACACGGCACCCCAGCACGGGATACGGCACCCCAGCACAGGATACGGCACCCCAACATGGGATATAGCACCCCAGTCCGGAATACGGCATCCCAACATGAGATACAGCACTCTAACCCAGGACGCAGCATCCCAACCCGGGATACAGTACTCCAACCTGGGATATGGCATCCCCAACCCAGGATACAGCATCCCTAACCCGGGATATAGCATCCCAACCTGGGATACAGCATCCCAACACGGGATACAGCATCCCAACATGGGATACAGCATCCCAACACAGGATACAGCACCCCAACCTGGGATACGGCATCTCTAACCTGGGATATAGCACCCCAACCTGGGATATGGCATCCCAACCCGGGATACAGCATCCCAACCTGGGATACAGCACGCCAACCTGGGATATAGCACCCCAACCTGGGATATGGCATCCCTAACCTGGGATATAGCATCCCAACCCAGGATACAGCATCCCAACCCAGGATACAGCATCCCAACATGGGATACAGCACCCCAACCTGGGATACGGCATCCCTAAGCTGGGATATAGCACACCAACCCAGGATACAGCCTCACAACCCGGGATATAGCACCCCAATCCAAGATATGGCCCCCCCAACCCGGGACACAACCCCCCAACCCAGGATACAGCCCCATAACCCAGGATATAGCACCGCAACCTGGGATACAGTCCCCCAATCCAGGATATAATCCCCCGAACCCAGCACACAGCACCCCAACCCAGGATACAACCCATCAACCAGGGATACAGCTTCCCAAACCCAGGATGCAAACCCCTCCCAAACCGGGATATGGCCCCCCAATCGGAACCTCAACATGTGGGGTGCGGGGTGATGCTGTGTGCGGGGAGCCCCTGGATTCAAGGGAAGGGAATTGGGGGGCTCCAGCCTGGGGATGACCTCGGGGGGGAGGTTTTTGGCCCCGTGGCCACTGCCCCCTCCTCCCTCGAGCCTTGCCCTGTGTGAGCAGGAAGCCGAGGAGGAGGAGGAGGAAGAGGGACCAGAGGGGGCAGAGGAGGAAGAGGAGGCTCCAGCCCTGTGCAATCCCAACGGGACGGGACTTCCCGGCCGGCCCCGCCGCCTCCCGCTTGCGCCATCCCGGAAGCCCCCGGCGCTCCCCCACCCCTGCACCCCCAAACCCTGACCCTGCACCCCCAGACCGTACCCCTGACCCCCCATCCCTCTGTACCCCCAAACCCTGCACCCCCAGATGCTGCACCCACGGACCCTGCACAGACAGACCCTACCCTGACCCCCACCTCTCTGCATCCCCAAACCCTGCGCCCCCCAAACTCTGCACCCCCAGACCGTGCCCCCTGGTCCTTATCCCTGCATCCTCACCCGTGCACCCCCAGACCCTACCCCTGAGCCCCATCCCTTTGTACCCCCAAACCCTGCACTCCCAGACCCTGAACACCCAAACCCTGCACCCCCAAACCCTACCCATGACCCCGATCCCTCTGCACCCCCAAACCCTGCACCCCCGGCCCCTACTCCTCTGCACACCCAGACCCTACCCCTGTACCCTCCACCCCTGCACCCCCAGACCTTGCACCCCCAAACCGTGCGCCCCAACCCCTCTGCACCCCCAAATCCTGTCCCTTCACCCCCGGACCCTGCATCCCAACCCCTCTGGACCCCCAGACCCTGCACCCCCAGACGCTACACCCCCAAATCCTGTCCCTGCATCCCCAGCCCCTACCCCTGCACCCTCACCCCTCTGAACCGCCACTTGTCTGCACCCCCAGCCCCTGCACCCCCAAACCCTGTCCCTGCATCCCCAGCCCCTACCCCTGCACCCTCACCCCTCTGAACCGCCACTTGTCTGCACCCCCAGCCCCTGCACCCCCAAACCCTGTCCCTGCACCCCCGGCCGCTCTGCCCCCTCCCGCACTCACTGAGCCCGGCCGCCAGCGCCTGCTCGTTGGCCCACATGGCCCACTCGATCTGCCCCATCGCTCGCCCCGAGCCCCTCCGGCTGCGCTCGCCCCGCTCCGGATCGCCCCGATTCGACCCACTTCGCTTCGCTTCGCTTCGGTGCGGACCGACCCGGAAGGCGGATGCGCACCGAGGGGGCGGCCACGCCCCCTTCGCTATAGGCCACGCCCCCTTTCCGTAAACCACGCCTCCTTCTCCATAGGCCACGCCCCCCGCGGCTGAGCCGCTTCGCAGGGAGCCCGGCACCGCGGTCGCACCGGGACACGGGGACCGAGCGGGGCCGGGACCCCCATAAGGGATACCCGGGGACACGGGACATGTGGGGCGATGAGGATGGTGCAGGGGGGCAGCACCAGTCCAGTCCAGGGGGACAGGATCAGCCCTGAAAGGGTCATTGGGGTGGGAACAGGGGCCATGTGGGGTGATGAGGGTGATGCTGTGGGCAGGATCAGTGCTAGCAGGGACATCTGAGGGACAGGATCAGTCCTGCGAGGGACACAGGGAGACAGGATCAGTCCTGCGAGGGACACAGGGGAACAGCATCAGTCCTAGCAGGGGCAGCAGGGGGGAAATGGAACAGAAGCAGCCCCACAATGGACGTGGGGAGAACAGGGACCATGTGAGGTGACAGCAGCTGTGCAGGGGGACAGGATGAGCCCCAGCATGGCCGGGCACAGCCATAAGGATGAACCAGCCCTGTCTCCTGCTCCCCACCCCACCGCCTGTGGAGCCTGGACACCCCAAAACAGCGCTGCAGCAGAAACTCTCTATTTCCTTACAAAAGAGTAAAAACCAGCCCCGGGGTCACAATCTGCCTCGGGGCTGGGGACAGCTTCGCACCAGGGTGGCACCGGCAGAGCCCCCCGGCACATCACGGTTGTCCCTGGCGGTGTCACCGGGCTCAGGCTGTCCGGCGGGGCAGCCCGTCTGCTCCCAGGAGGTTGGGGTCATCCAGGAACTGGGGTCCGGGACCGGGCTGTGGGGCAGGAGATAGGTTAGGGGCAGCAGGGGATGGATCTTGGCACCAGGGAGCCCGCTGCCTGCAAGGATATCCCTTTGGGATTGTGGGGCAGCTCTGGGTCCCACAGACCCCAAAAGGGCACCCCATGGATCATGCCAATGGGAATGTGTCTAAGGAGGGGGACAGGGACGGGGTCCTGCACACAACCCTGAGGATGGGGACAGGGAATGGGGTCCTGTGCACCCCCGGGGATGGGGATAGCGGCTCATGCACAACCCTGGGGATGGGGACAAGCTCTCACATACCCCCACCGGGATAGGAATGGGAATGAGGGTCCTGTGCACTCCTAAGGACAGGGAATGAGGTCCCGCATACAACCCTGGGGATGGGAATGGGGTCCTGTAGACCTCGGGGTACAGGGATTGGGTCCTGTGTACCCTTGGAGATGGGGTCTTGCAGACCCCCCCTGGGGATTGGGACAGGGATGGGGTGTCACATAACCCCATGGAGATGGGGACAGAGCCCTGAATACACCCGTGGTGACAGGGATGGGGCCACACACACCCCCCTGGGGATGGGAATGGGGTCCTGTGCACCCTTCAGGATAAGGATGGTGTCATGTGCACCCCTGGAGACAGAGTCTCGCAGACCCCCTGGGGATGGGGATGGAGATGGGGTCTCACATAACCCCCCCCCCCCGAGATGGAAATGTGGTCCTATACCCCCCTGGGGACAGGGATGGGGCCCAACACACACCCCTGGTGCTGGCAGATGGGCTCCCCTGCCCCACGCTCCCCCCAGCCCTGTACCTTGGTGTGCAGGATGTACTGGACAGCCCCTGGCACCGGCTCAGCCACCACGGCCGCGAGCAGCTCCTCCGGCAGCGAGGCCGCGCTCACAGGGAGCCCGCGCACAAACCTGCGGCACAGCGGAGCCGTCAGCCCCTGCCGCAGCCCCCCAACCACCCTGCTCCCCCCATAGAGCGATGGGATTGTCCTTACTGGTCCCCGTTGGTGGCGGGGGGGAAGCTGCGTCTCACCACCTCCACGAACTCAGCCACGGTGTCAGCCAGCATGAAGATGACGGCGTTGGGGCCGGCATCAAAGGTGTACGCTACCTGTGGTGAGATGAGACCCAATATGGGGTGAGGAACCACAGCACCGCAGCGCACCCCCATAGCCCCATGGGGCTGGCGCGGGTACCTTGGTGCACCCGTGGTGGGCATTGAAGCGGTGTGCTAAGGCGATGATGTGCCGTGAGAGGTCGTTGAGGTAGAAGATGGGGGGGAAGGTGTCAAGGCAGGTGGCGTGGAACTGGTTGCTGTCCTGCATGGTGAGCTGCCCGAAGCCCTCGAAGTCCCGCTCACGGATGTGCCGAACCATCAGGGCCAGGCGCTCCGGCACCACCACCTCTGCGCGGTGCTGCCGCGATGGGGGCCGTGGTCACCCCAGTTCGGTGACACCCACAGCACCCTCTGGGGTTCACTCAACCTCCCCTGTGCTCCCTCAGCGCTCTCCAGCATGGAGACATGCCCCCGCTAAGGGGAAACAGGACCCCAAACCCTGCCTGCAGGCAGCTGCCCTGGGCAGGATTGAGCTCCCTACCTTCAGCAAGGGGCTGGTGTCCACGCTGGTCTGCATCCCTGCTGTGCTGCCGACCTGCTTCTTCTCGCCACTGACCTAGGGGGAGACACAGATGATGGGACATGACACCCCACCAAGCCCCCAGCTCCAGCAAGGGGCAGACCCTGGTCCCCCAGCCCCAACAAGGGGCACCCCCTGATCCCCCAGCAAGGAGCACCCCGTGATCCCCCAGCCCCAACAAGAAGCATCCCCTTATCCCCCAGCCCCACCAAGGGGCACACCCTGATCCCCCAGTCCTAGCAAGGGGCACCCCCTGATCCCCCAGCAAAGGGCACCCCCTGATCCCCCAGCCCCAGCAAAGGGCACCCCCTGATCCCCCAGCCCCAGCAAGGGGCACCCCCTGATCCTGCAGTCCCAACAAGGAGCATCCCCTGATCCCCAAGCCCCACCAAGGGGCACCCCCTGATCCCCCAGCCCCAGCAAAGGGCACCCCCTGATCCCCCAGCAAAGGGCACCCCCTGACCCCCCAGCCCCAGCAAGGGGCACCCCCTGATCCCCCAGCAAGGGGCACCCCCTGATCCCCATGGTCAGCACCCACACAGGGTTGGGATGCCCCACCACCATCGCCGGGAGGTGGTGGGTTCACCCCCTCCCCATCCCCTCACCACCAGGACGAGGACCCTGAGCTCCGGCCAGTGCGTTTCGGGGGCCACTTGCTGCGCGATGCTGTCCCTGCCGTCCGGCCGCTCACCCCGCTGCCACTGCACGAAGCCCCCCAGCATGCTGCGGCAGGCGCTGCCCGAGCCGCGACGCGCCACCTCCGACAGCTCGCCCTCCACGCCGTACAGCCGCGCCAGCGCCGACACTGCGGGCACGGGGATGGGGTCAGGATGGTGGGGACAGGCCTGGGAACCGGTGTCCCCCGTGTCCCTGCTCACCCACCGAGGCACGCATAGCCGGCAGCGGAGGATGCCAAACCGGCCGCGGTGGGGAAGTTGTTCTCGGTGGCGATGTGAACCTTATAGGAGAGGATGAGCGGGGCCGTGTCCTCGGTGCTGCTGCCACGGCGCTTTCGGGCCAGGCGCCGCACTGTGAGGGACAGAGGGAGGGAATTGGGGTTGGAATGGGGGGCAGCTCTCCCCGGTGGATGGGATGGGGGGACACTCACCCTCCCGCAGGCAGGCCTGCAGCCGGGGGTGCCCCACGTCCACCTCCTCCCCATTCAGCCA
Source organism: Strigops habroptila (assembly GCF_004027225.2). NCBI lineage: Eukaryota > Metazoa > Chordata > Aves > Psittaciformes > Psittacidae > Strigops > Strigops habroptila. Next base: position 2,810,096 of record NC_044302.2, on the reverse strand, counting down.
TAGCCGGTCCTCTGTGAAGTCCCGGCTGGCGGCGGCCGTGGTGGTGGTCTTGAGCTGCAGGGAGATGGGGGTCAGTGCAGCGGGTGGGGGGCTCCACAGCCCCCAAGCATGGGATGGGGGGCAGAGGGGTCTGACCCCGGTCCCAACCCCATCCCAACCTGGTCCTGGTGCAGCGTGACGCTCAGGGAGGAGTTGATGGGCAGGATGAGGTCATTGTCCCGCTTGCCCCCTGCAAGAGAGAGCATGGCACGGCACAACTCAGCACAGGTAAGTATGGCACCGCATCACTCGGCATGGCACAGAACCATAGAGCAAACGGGGTTTGGAAAGACCTTTATGAACACCAAATCCAACCATTCCCAGCACTGCCAAGGCCACCACTAACCCATGGCACTGAGAGACCCATGTACACGATGTGTGAACACTTGCAGGGCCGGTGACTCCAGCACTGCCCTGGGCAGCCTGTTCCAATGCCTGAGCACCCTTTGGGGAAGGAATTGTTCCCAATATCCCTCTAAACCTCCCTGGAGGCCATTTCCTCTTATCCCATCCCTTATTATTTGGGACAAGAGACCCACCCCACCTCACTCCATCCTCCTCTCTTATAGATAAGATCCCCCTAAGATCCGCACGGCACGACACGGACACGGCATATCGCAGCTTGCCGCAGGCTGGCTGGGCACACTACAGCACGGCACGGTCCAGCACATCTCGTCCCGTCCCATCACCGCATCGTTCCCACGCCCGGCGGGTCCCAAACCCTCCCCGCACCGCTGCGCCCGGGCGCTCCGCAGCCCCGGAGCGGGGTCCCGGTCCCGGTGCCGGTGGCGGTGCGGGCGGCACTCACAGTACTTGATGACAGCGATGTTGACGGGCGCCGTGCAGGTCACCACGGCGAGCGCCCGCTCCTCCGACATCGCGCTGCGGCGGCGGCTGCAGGCACGGCATCGAGCCCGCTCCCCGCACTATGCACGTCATCGTGGCCTGCGGATGGTTCCAGTCTCGCTATTCGTCAGTGTGGCAACGCCCGGCTGTTGGCATCCAATGGAAGCGATCGGACCACGGTGAGGTGCCGCCCGTCCCCGCGCCATGACGGCGCTGCGGTGGGCTGGAGGCGGCAACGCCATCTTCGAGTCGGGAAGGGGATGCGCATGCGCAGGGTTGGCGGTGCAGCGCCCACTGCTCCCAGTGCCCTCAGTTCTCCCAGTGCCCTCCAGTGCCCCCAGTGCCCGCAGTGCTCCCAGTGCCCCCCAGTGCTTCCAGGGCCCCCAGTGCATCCCAGTGCTCCCAGTGCTCCCAGTGCTCCCCAGTGCCCCCCAATGCGTCCCAGTGCCCCCAGTGCTCCCAAGTGCTCCCAGTGCCCCCAGTGCTCCCCAGTGCCTCCAGCGTTCCCAGTGCCCCCAGTGCCCCCCAGTGCCCCCCGTGCCCCCAATGCATCCCAGTGCCCCCCAGTGCCCCCAGTGCTCCCAGTGCCCCCAGTGCCCGCAGTGCTCCCAGTGCCCCCCAGTGCTGCCAGTGCCCCCAGTGCATCCCAGTGCTCCCAGTGCCCTCCAGCGTTCCCAGTGCATCCCAGTGCCCCCCAGTGCTCCCAGTGCCCCCAGTGCTCCCAGTGCCCCCAATGCATCCCAGTGCCCCCAGTACCCCCAGTGCTCCCATTGCCCCCCAGTGCTCCCAGTGCTCCCCAGTGCCCCCCAGTGCTCCCAGTACCCCCAGTGGTCCCAGTGCCCCCAGTGCTCCCATGCCCCCAGTGCTCCCAGTGTTCCCAGTGCCCCCAGTGTTCCCAAAACCCCTATACCACATCCCACCCCAGCACTCCCAATATCCCCAGTGTTCGCGCAGTGCTGCCAGATCCTTCAAGACCTCCAGGATCCCAGTGCCTTTGCAGCCCCCAGCGCTCCCAGTATGCCCTGTACCCAATATCCCAGTGCCCCTCCAGTGCTCCCCCTACCCTTGGCATCCCTTCAGCGCTCCCATTCCCCTCTGCAGTGCTCACAGTGACCCAGTATCCCCAGTCCTCCAGTGCTCCCAGTACCCCCAAGCCAGTTCTCCCAGTGCCCCCAGCAGACACTGGCCCCATTCACCCCTATGGGCGCCCCCAGCTGGGCCCCACTGCCTGTGTCACCCCCCCCCCGGGGGTATTTTTATCCCATGGTCACTCATTGCAGCGCAAAATGCCCCCAGATCCGGGTGTTGGGGGGGATGTGGGTGACACTGTGGCGCTGATGGGGTGGAGGATGGGAGCAGCACCCCTCCACTGCTCCTCTCCATAGCAGGGAGCTTTGGGGACCCCCTATGTGGCAGGGCAGGGGGTCCCTGGCCCCACATCCCGGTATTTATAGGCATTTTCCATGGATGGGAGGGGAGGACCCGGCATGCGGCTATTCTGGGATGTGGGATTCTTTCCCCTCAGCTGCAGGACCCGATTTAGCCAGGCAGAGCCAAAATAGCAGCTTCCTCTGGCACCCACCTAAACCAGCCTGTCCCCCCTTCCATGCCCCAGCACCAGGGGTGACAACAGGGGGACAGGGCTGTCCCCACCACCACGGGGACCCTCATGGTGGGGATGGCCCCACCGCCATCACCCAGACACTGGCCATGCCATAGGGATGCTCAGGGACACTTGCAGGGTGTCCTTGTCCCCACCATCTCTGCCATCCCAGCCCTGTTTGGCCAGGCCAGACCTCAGCATGGCACCAGGGTTCTTTTTTGGGGACACAAGGCCCTGCTTCATCCCGCTCTGGGCTGGGAGCTGTGGGGTTGCAGGAGAAGGAGGAAGATGCTCTACAAAACACATAGAGGGGTTGGCAGCGGGATTCCAGCCGGATCCTGCCCCAGGGCTGGTGGGACACGATGCTGGCTGAGCAGGGAAAGCCCTGGCAGCAATAAGGAACACACTGTCTTTGCTCATGTGTCCCTACACCGTGCCCCTGCGTGTGTCCCTGAAGGCATCAGTAGGTGCCATAAGGATCTGGGGCTCATTAGTGTGGAGCCAACTGCTTGCAGGCACAAGGGACAACACTGGGGACAGTCCTGTCCCCAGCACTGTCACCACACAGGTGCCACAGACGGGCTCACACTGTCTGTAGCATCCCCATGGCATGACATGGGACAGGACAGAGCAGACACCTCGGCTCATGGGGACCCCCGACACCCCTTCTCCCTGCAGGCACAGGCAGACACAGTGTCAGTGGTTGTTGGTGGCCACTGTTGCATGGCCACACATCCGTCCCCTCTGCTGCAGTGCCCTTCTGGCCCTGCAAAGCCTCACAGGGGCTGTTTGGGGAGCAAATAAGGGGGTTCCTCAATGTGATCAGCCCTGGCAATCCCAAATCCAAAGACTTACATTTGGGGGGACAGGAGCGCCAGGACAAGGATAAACCCTTGTACCTCTCCAAAGGGACACCAGAGGCTGCTCCCTGTATCGGTCCCACAAGGAGGAAGCGGGAATGTGTGTGCAGCCTTGCCCTGACCGGAGCGATCGGCTGTGCAGAGCCAGCCCGTGTCCCTGGAGAACCCCGATGGGGGCTCGGAGCCAGGACACCTCCCTGGGATACCCGGGGAAGAAACACCCGATGTGGTGCCTTGGCCAGTGCCCAGCGCGGCTCCGGGGACAGGAGGTGGTGCCAAGTGTCCTCCCCATGTCCTGCCTTCGAGCGCCAGGGATGGCAGGACACAGAGGTGGGATGCGATGGAGGGAATCCCCCCAGCAGGTTTGGCAGTGCCTGGCTCTGGCATTGCCAAACCCTGCGGCACCACTGCCATTAACAGGAGGAGGTGACAAGCTGGGGACAAAGCTGCAAAGTCAAGCCCTGTGTTTGGGAAAGGAGAAGCCCAAGAAGCCAGGATGGGGGGGGCAATCGCTCCCAGCCCCATCCTGCACCCATGGCAGCAATGGCACAAGGGAGACGAGGCGTGGATGAAACTGCCTTTATTGAGAAAAATGGTTTGCTACAAATACGTCATTGATCTGATTCTTCATCAAAAAACAGTAAAAGTTCTGGATATGCAAAAAGTCACGGGGAACACACGGATGAGCCACGGCAGCATTCCCGGCACATCCCGGCCGGAGCCGGCGCCGTGGGGAGAGGCAGGAGCTGCCCGTGCAGTGCCTGCCTGCGCCTTTAAAGTGCTTTACAAAAGCAGCTCTTGCTGCCCCTGCTCTGGCGCTGTGGGGCAGAAAGGAAGAGGAAGGAACAAAGGAGACAAGAGGTTAACAGTGCTGTTCCAGAGGTGGGGAGCTCCCTGCAAGTGAGAGCTGATGGAGGATGCTCTGGGATATGAGGGTCCCAGCAAGGGATGGGACAGGGAAACCCTCCTGGGTCCCTTCTGGAGATACCAGTGCTCTCCATCCCACCAGGGCCATATCCCAGGCTGGGCAGGTACCAGCAATGCTGGTAAAGGAAGACCCCATCCCTCCCCACTAGCGCAGCAGAGCAGCTCCAGCCCTTTCCCTGCCCTCTGCCATGGTCTCCTCACGGGGCTGCTGGCAGCACAGGGAGCTCACAGCCCCCAAACCACCCAGTACCATTCAAATCAAAGGTAAAAACCAGGACAGTATTGCTGGAGCAGAGCTGGAGCCTCAGATAAACCACTTCTCCAAGCAGGGACATGCAGAGGGAGTGCTCTCCCACCCCTCTTGCCTGCAAACCCTCGCTGGAAGGTATCGTGCATCACAGTTCCTTCACTGAGCGCCCTGGGCTGATCCAGTCCCTGGTAAGACCCCAAAAGGTGGCAGGGCCCCAGCACAAAGCTCCTCTCCCCAAGCACCAGTGAAGACCCTTCATATGGGACATGATTTTTGCTGTACGGGGGGGGCACACTCAGGCTGGCAGCAGCACAGCCAAAGCCTGGTGGAGATCCCCCTTCCACCCTCTCCCAGCCCAGCAAAGCAAACCCCACCAGCAGCAGGCAGGGAGGGCAGAGAGGAAGGAGACATGGAAGAAGACAGGTCACCAGGATGCTATGGAGCATCTCTTGGGCCAACATCTGTCCAAGTGTGCCCTATTCCCAGGGAAAGGGAGATGCAATCCCCTATTTCAGGGGGACAAGACGCTCAGTGCTGGGGATGAGATCCTGCACAGGCGGACGTCCCTCCTGCACACCCATCACCCAGACACAGCCCGGCTGCTCCACAGTGAGTGCCAGCACCTCACAACTGACCCGCCTGCTCCCTTACAGACCATAAACCACAGTACAGCAGTGCCAAGGAGCAACGCCTGCAAGGGCTCAGCCATCCCGAGCCTGACCACACGTCCTGGACAGGGTCAGCAGCCAGCCAAGCAGCTGCTGGACAACACAAGTGATGCTGCAGCTCCTCAAAAAGGCAGCTTGGAGAGCTGCTTGGCACCTCCAGCCAACGAGGTGCTGCTCTGACCCAGCCTGTCCTGTGCCACAACATGCCAACGAGGGAAGGGAATGGACCAGAAATAACCAAAGAGGACATCCAGGCGCATCCATCAGTCTGGGGTCCGGCTGCTGCATCCCACCTGATTTCAAATCCACAGCGTGTTCATTTGTTTGGGGTATTTTTTTGTTTTAAAAATAGACTTTCTTAATAATGTATGTTCCATAAAAATACTCTTGTCCTCAGTGACGGATATTGCAGCGTGAAGGGTTAACAGCTTCTATTCCCGCTCTATAAAATGTGGAAAAGGCATCACGCCGATTTCATGTAGAAAAACGCAAGAACTCAGTATCACAAGAGCCGGTACAAAACGAGGAAGGTGAGAGTTTCACTGGATGCCATTGTTGTGGACTCCTCCGAACCCATTGTCAGCATGAGGGCAACCGTCCTGCCCTGGGATTCAGCCTGGTCTGGGCAGCAAAGGAAGCAGCACAGGGGATGGGGCAGATCGATGTCTCTGGCAATAACCTTATAGAGTTTAAAAACCCAAAAGATGCTCCGCGCTGTTTTCTTCCTTCCCACAAAGGACATGGATGATTAAAGGTTCCAACTAGGGCATTTCTGCATAAAATGCACCCAAGTTTGACGTACCTATTCAATTGCAACAGAGAGCATGAAGACAAATGGTGCCAAAAAGCATCTAATAATAAATAGATCTGGACACAGGTATATACTCCGTATACGGGTATGAAATGCCTAACGGAGGAACGATCCCGTCCCTCCGGCGCCGACTCTGCCCTCCTCCTTGCAGCGAAGTCTCTGCTCACTCACCAGTCCAGTGCGACATAAGGACACTCCACCTTCTTAAACAAGGTGGGATGTGCCCAGAGAGGAGAGGGAAGAGCAGCAGCAGCGGTTCTCCACGGGGGCGATGAGCTCTGTGCCTCCCTGGTGGGACGGCTGAGTGTGCAAAAGGAGACGGGGTCTGGTGCTCCACGGTCACCCTCAGTTCTCAGACAGCGACAGTGCCAGGGCTGCCTGCAACGCGGCCTCCTCGTCGATGTTGTAGTCCTAAAACCAGAGAGGGATGGTCAGAAGCGGCACAGCCAGGGGACAGATCCTCCATCAAGCAGCAGGGTGGCCGCAGCAAGGAGCCCTCCCTGCTCCTTACGGTGACACCGAGCCTCCAACTCCTCCGGCACATGGGTTCCAGGAATATCATGCTCTTTGGGGTGTTCTTTGTGCCCACAGTCCCTCTCCAGCCTGGAATCTGCCCACATCAGCCCTTAGACTTGGTGGAGAGCAGGGATGAAACATGCCCACGCAAGCAGCTGTGGCCAAAGGGCAAACCTTTCTAGCAGGGCCATGGGCTTCTCCATCGCTCCGGTTTGGGTTTATACAACACAGTGATTGCTCCCTAAGTGTGGGGATATTTCTCTGTAAGTATTTGGAGGTTCCTTTCCTTGACTTCTAATGGCGCTGCAATAAAAGCAGGATGCTGACAAAACCTCCCCTCGGTCCCTGCAGCCGAGGCTGGGCAATCACATCCTCACTCCCACTCAGGAAGGGTCAGCATCTCCCCAAGAGGGGAGCCATGGACACCCCTCACCTACAGCAGCCAGACCCCCCCCCAGGCCTGGGCTGCTTCCCTCCCACTGCTTGTGAAGCCTCAAAGAAAAGGGCTTTTGTGTTACAGGTCCTCAGGGGATGAATTTAATGGAGCACATGGAGGAAACAGCTCATCTTCATGGAGCAAGTAACATTTTCCTCCTCCTTCAGAGAGGTTTTCCTGGCGTGTCTGATGAGGACCAGCTCGAGCGCTTCCAGGGCAAGGGGGGGATGCTCAGCCCCACAGCCGTGGGGGTCTCCTGAGAGGGGCTACATGTGCTTCCCACAAAGCCTGAAGGAGGATGTCCCCCGAGGGGCTGCAGAGTGGGTCAGGCTGGGGGAAGATGACCTGGTTTCAGCTCAGGTACTCACCACGAAGGTGTCATAGGAGAACTTGTGCCTGTGGAGGAGGTGCTGGAGGAAGTTGGCGCTCTTGTAGCTGGGGTCCCCCCAGGGCATGGCTGAGCAGACCGGGCACACCTGCAGCGGGCAGGGAGGAAGGGGAACTGTGACCCATGGGCACAAACCCTTAGCCTCTATCTCCTGAAGAGGCGAATAGTGCTCCCGCCCTTTCTGACAGAGTGTGATCTGCAGAGGATGTGCTAAAACGGGGGTCCCTCAGCTGCTCCAAGCAGATCTCTTGGTGCTCAGAGCCTGTGGCACGTGGCCCAGGCTGCTTTTAGCCCACTGACAAGTCACACACGCACATGAGCACCTCTGGAATAGTGATAAAGCTGCAAGTTCCCTGCCTTGGTCAACCCAGTGTGGATGGGGACAGGAAATCCAGCACCACCCAAGTTGCTAGCACAGGGGGATGGAGGCAGCTCATCCTAGAGAGCCTCTAACCAAACAAACAGGGGCAGGTCCCCACGTCCCATCAGATGGATCTAAAACAAACTAAACCAGCTGGAAACACAGCTCTGCACGCCGGTGGCCTCGGATGCAGCATCAGTGACGGTATATTTGGATTTCCAGGAGTTACCCCACACAGAACCAGCCCCTCCCAGCACCACTCACCACTTTGTTGGGGTCATTGCGGTGGTTCTCCATGCAGTGCTTCACCAGCTCCTGCTGGTCCAAGTTCCGGGCCCCACAGTACGGGCACACGAACGTGGAGCGATTGGGAATATTGCTAAAGAGAGCAAGAACGAGCTCAGATCCCCCGGGAAAGGACTGGATCGACTCCTTCCAAACTAAGCCAGCCACCTCCTGTGATATCCAGCTATGGCAGAAACCAGCCCAAAACGTTCCCACCGCAGCCACAGGCTGAACCACCCTGGTTTGGTCAATCCTTTCTCCCACACCATGCTCTGAAACACAAGGCAAAGAGGGGCTGCAAATGCCAGGAGCGAAATCAGTGCTGTTTCTCCCTCTAATTGCCATGGGGAAAGTAAACCCCATGCTCAGATTTTAGGGCTTGTAAGGGACTGGAATGACGGCGCAGCCTGCAAGGAGGGACACATTTCCTTACCCGACACACGGCAGTACCTGGGAATAGGCTGGGATGTGGGGACAACCGGAACGAACTTGGGGCAGTTGGCCATCTGCTCCTGCACCTTTGCGCAGGACGAGACGTGAGAGCGCATTTTTGCGAGGGTCACCTGGAGCACAAGGAGAGAAGAGACATTCCCATCACCTTCCAGACAGCGCTGGAGCCTCTGCCACAGCTCGGGACAGCAGTTTGGGTCAACCAGGGCAAACACTGGTCTGTGCAGGATGACCCACACCAGTGTGGAAATGCTGCACCAGCCTGTTCTTTGTAGGACAGAGATTTGGGGCCACATGCTCACTGCACATATCCCCAGAGGTCACACCAAGCCTCCCAGGCTGCGTTCCTGCAGCATTAACTCCGTTTTCCTTTTCAAAGGAGGAACTGCTGACAGGCAGAAACCCCACACTGCTCTCACACTGTATAGGATTAGTTTCTGGGCCGCATCCAGGCAGTCACAAGAAGATCCCCAAAGTTAACGGAAGCCGGGAAGCGCATCAGTGGAGACACACCATGAATCACAGCTTTACAGACAGCCCTGGAGCGTCTCAGACCAGACTGCCCCAGGCAGGGTCAGGCCACGCTGCTGGTTCAGCTTCCCCACAGCCGCTGGGATTGCAGCACCTTAAGCAAGAGTGAAATCCCTACTCCTGTTTGGAGCAGCAGCAGCAGCAAGAGCCGGTTTGCCTCAGCCTCTCCTGTGTTGCAGGAAAACCTCAGCCTGCTTTTGAAGGTCCCCACTGTCTAATAATAGCTCCAGTCTGCTGACAAAGGCAGCTAGGAGAGAGTGCCTTCATCTCTATGCAGCCCCACTCGCCTGGCTCACAGCAGCAGCCGTGACACACAGGGGACCCCACACCTCATGGGTGCAGTGTGGGGACACACTGAACAGGGGACACACTGAACAGGGGGACCCCACAATCCCAAACACCAACAGCAAGTGACCTCCAGCCGCGGGACAGGCAGCAGGATGGGTACAGGCAGCTTTCCCCCGTGAGCTTTACCTTCTTGCTGCAGCCTCTGCAGGGAGCCTTGTAGGATGAAAGCTGTTTCTCCACGCTGGAAGCCTTCTCCACCTTCTTGGGATCGAAGGGCATGCGGCAGAGCGGGCACAGAGGGGATGGCACTTGCAGGCAGGGCTGCAGGCACTCCCCGCAAAACCTGGGGGCACAGAGAGTGGTGCTGAGCAGCCTGGGGTGGGGAGGAGAAGTGGGACCCCAGCCCCAGGGCACCGCAGGCTGCAGGGCAGCCCCAAAACCCAGGGATCAGCATCACCACTGGGAAAACTGGGAGCTTGGGAGAGGGTGAAGGGAGGCCAAGCACTGCTAAGGGCACACGATAATGCTGCTGCTCTGAGACCTGAGGCTGGGAGTGGATTTGAACAGAGCCAAACAACGACTGGTGCTGAGCATCCAAGCCATGCAGGAATAAAGGCAGTGAGCACATTACAGCCCGGTTCACCTCCTTTCAAGGTCCTTATGCCTGCAGGAGCACGGATGAGAAATCAAAGCAGCGGAGAGGAAGCACAGAAAAGGACCCCCGGGCACAAGGCAAGGCAGCTCAGGCCCCACAAAGTCAATTGTCACGGCATCCCCATCCCCTCCGCTGCCAGCCCAGCTCACATCACCCAGAACAGGGGGATGAAATGCTGCGGCTGAGCCTCTGCTGAGGGACAGCCACGGTGCCCCTCACCCCAGGTCCCTGCCAGCACCCCATGAAGCACCCCCAGCCCCAAACACACTGGAAGGAGGGCAAAGAGCGAGAGCACGCTGGGCGAGATCGAGATGTCCCAGAAACAGGACGGGAAAGGGGGACAAGGTGCCCCCAGAACTCTAGGGGGACAAGCAGACCCCAGCTCCCCACAGCAGCGCTTCAGACAGCCTTTCACTGGGGGGCATGGGGCACAGCACCCGTGGGGTCAGGGCAGGATTCTCACCCAGGTTAGACCCCGGCCAGCACTGGGAGCAGGGTCTGGGGGAGACACTGGGGGTAGGAACCAGGAGGACAAGGGGGTTGAGGTGGTCAGTGGAGTAAGACCCTGGGGTGCACACAACGAGGGGGGGAACAAGTCAGCACCCAGCTCCCCAGGAGGGAAACGGGCTTCAGGATGGGATCAAGGTGCCCGGTGCTGATGGAGCAGCCGGGGGCAGGATGGGGGCCCCGGTACCGGGTTCGGGGGAGATGGAGGGTCCTGGTATCAGCCTGAAGCGAGAGAGAAGGATGAGGGTCCCCACATCAGGCTGGGAGGACCACATCGGCGGGGAGGGGGGATAGGTGTCAACTGATGGAGGTCATCCTACGGGGACAGGGGTGGTGGCATGGGGGTCCCGGTACCAGGCTGGGGGTCCCGGGTGGGATGGGGACCCGATACCGGGATGGGAACGCATCCTGGTACGGGGACAGGTGCCGGTGCGGGCTGGGTCGCGGAGCGAGGGGGGGAGCACCAAGCGGGCGCTGGGTCGGGCCGGGCCGTGCCGTGCCGGGGGTCCCCGCCGCCGCCGCCGCCGCCCCGGTCCCCGGCTCACGTGTGTCCGCATCCCGCGATGCCGACGGCGCGGTGGAACACCTCGAGGCAGATGGGGCAGCTGAACTGCGCCTCCAGCGCCTCGGCGGCGGGGCCGGCGCCGGGGGGCGGCCGCGGGGGCCCGCCCGGGGCCTGGGGCCGCTGCGCCGCCGCCACCAGCAGGCTCCTGAACATGGCGGCGGCGGCGGCGGCGGCGGCGGCGGCGGCGGCGGCGGGGAGGCGGGGACGGAGCCGGACCCCACGGCGCGCTGCCGCGTCATAGCCCTGCGACGGGACGGCACCGGGACCGGACGGGACGGGACGGGACCAGGCCATGTGCGAGGCAGCGGGGGACGATGGCGGCTGCGGCGCGGACGTGGGGCCGGCGCGGCGCCGCCGGGGCGCGGGGCGCAGGTGGGGGAGCTCGATCCGCGACCCGCTGCTATCCCCGGTACCCCCTCGGTATCCGCCCCCCCCACGCCTCCGGTACCTCCATAATACCCCCCGGTGCTGCCCCTCGGTAACCCCCTCAGTACCTCCCCGGTGCTGCCCTCTGGTGCTGCCCCCGGTGCCGTTCGCGGTAACCCTCCGGTGTCTCCCGGTGCAGCCTCTGGTGTTCCCCTGCCCCCTGTGCTGTCCCCCGATGCACATCCAATACTAACCCCCCCGCCCCGGTTCCTCCCCGGGGCTGCCTCTCGTACCCCCCCCGATAATGGCCCCGGGACCGGGATCGCCGCCCCCCGCCCGGTGCCGCCGCAGGGGTGGGTCGGGAGCGGTGTCCGCGGTGCTGCCGGTGACCGGCCGTGTCCCCGCAGCTACCCGCGGACATGCATGAAGTGCGGGCAGGGCTCTGCCGCCCTCGTCATCCGCGTCGGGGACCCCTTCTGCCGGTGAGGGACCCGGGCAGGGGATGCTGTGTGTGGGGACACGGGGCTTGGGGACGTCGGGTCTATGAGACGTTAATGTCTGGGGACATTGGGTCTCTGGAACACCAAGGCTTGGGACATTGGGGCTTTGGGACATTGCACTGTTGGGGTCTCTGGGATATTTGGGCTTGGGGACGTTGGGTCTCTGGGACTTCGGGGCATCAGGTCTTTGGGACATCAAGGCTTGGGGATGTTGGGGATTGGGGTTGTTGGGTCTCTGGAACATCAAGGTTTGGGGATATTGGGTCTCTGGGATATTAAGAGTTAGGGGCATCAGGTCTTTGGGACATCAAGGCTTGGGGATGTTAGGGCATGGGGACATTTAGTGTCTGGGATGTTGGGGCTTGGGGACGTTTCATCTCGGGGACATCAGTGGTTGGGGATGTTGGGTCTCTGGGATATTGGGGTTTGGGGGTGATTGGTCTCTGGCATATCAATGGCTGGGGATGTTGAGCCTCTGGGAAGTCAGGGCTTGGTGATATCAGGGCTTGGGGATATTGGGTCTCTGGGACATCAAGGCTTGGAGACGGGGGCCTTGGGGACTTTGGGGCTCAGGGACCTGGGGGCTGTGGAACACTCCATGGCTTAGGGCTGTGTCCCCACAGCAACTGCTTCCGTGAGTACTTCATGCACAAGTTCCGCGCGATGCTGGGCAAGAACCGCATCATCTTCCCAGGAGAGAAGGTACCGGTGGGGGTACACACGTGTGGGGGTGACCTGGGTGGTGGCAGCAGCACCCTTGACCATCGCTCCTGTCCCTATAGGTGCTGCTGGCGCTGTCGGGGGGACCAGTCTCCAGCGCCATGCTCCGACAGGTCCAAGAGGTGAGAATGGGGGTGATGAGGGGGTCGGGGAAGGGGACACAACTCACCCACCCCCCTCACCCTGTGCCTCTGCCAGGGGCTCAGCCGGGAGACAGCCAAGAAGCTCCGCTTCATCCCCAGTGTCGTCTACGTTGATGGTAGGGAATAGCCCCGCTCCCAGCAGCGGGTCCCCCAGGTCTGGGGGCTGCCACCAAGCCCGGCGAGGCTGTGGCCCCTCAGAGATGGGATTGACTCCCCCTCCTCACTGTGGCCCTGGTGCTGCCCATTTGCCTTGCAGAGGGAGCAGTGCGCGGGCAGAGCCTGGCACAGCGGGAGCAGAGCCTGGCCCGCATGGAGACCCTGCTGCAAGCAACCGGCTTCCCCTACTACCTGATGCACTTGGAACAGGTACAAGGGTGGTGTGGGACACATGCTGGAGTGAATGGGTATGCTTGGCTATCCCCAAACCACCCTCCTGGTGTCCGTCTCTGCCCCATAGGCGCTGGAGCTGCCTGCATCCATCCTACGCCCGGGGCCGGTGACATCCAGTGAGCCCGGCCTGTCCTATAAGGAGGCTGTGGAGGGCTTCATCCAGCAGCAGCGGCAGAAGGGGAATGGGGACAAGGACAGTGGCACCTCGCTGCCTGGCCCTGGCAGCGGGGACTCAGCAGAGGGTCCCCTGGCTGCCTCCCGCCTGCCTGCTGCTGCCCTCACCCAGGAGCTGCTGAAGCTCTTTGAAGCCGTGGAGACACCAACAGCAAAAGAGGAGCTGCTGCAGATGCTGCGGTGAGGGACTCACCCTGCCCGGCCCCAGCACCGGGCATGGCGCGGTGGCTCTGAGCTGATGTCACATTGTCCCCAGGATCCACCTCATCCTGCAGACAGCCCGGACCAAGGGCTACACCAAGGTGATGACAGGCGAGAGCTGTACCCGTGTGGCCATCAAGCTCCTCACCAACCTGGCGCTGGGTCGTGGTGCTTTCCTCGCCATCGACACAGTGAGCAGCCCGCTGGTACCCTGTCCCCGAGCTGGGGATGTCCATTCTCACCCGAAGGGGTGACGTGATGCCATGGATCTGGGGGTCTGTGGCTTGGTGCTGGCACGGTCCCCCATCAGCCACGCACCCACAGGGCTTCAAGGACAACCGGCACGGCGACGTGATGGTGGTGCGTCCCATGCGGGAGTACATGGCCAAGGAGATCGCCTTCTACAACCACTTCTTCGATGTCCCCACCGTCATTGCGCCACCGCTCCCCACCAAGGTAGGGGTGTCCCCTGTTCCACATGGAGGAGATCCTGAGCTCCGCGTCCCCATGGGACCCCCTGTCCCATCCCTGCCCTCTCTGCTTGCTCCCCCAGCGCCGGGATAAGCCCAGCATTCACCGTGTGGTAGAGCGCTTCCTCCTGGGGCTGCAGGAGGATTTCCCCTCCACCATCAGCACCATCTACCGGTACAGCATCCCCGGTGTGGGGACACCATGGGGCAGTGTGGGGGGCAGTGGGGTGCACCTCCTCACCCCTCTGTGTTGACTGCAGGACGGGTGAGAAGCTGAGCTCAGATCGAGCCAAGGCGACCTGCGAGTCCCAGCGCTGCCTGCTCTGCCTGTGTGCCCTGGACCTCGATGGGGGTGAGTGGGGATGGCAATGGGGGGGATCAGGAGGTTGGGGGGTGCTGTGAACCCCCAAATCGCACCCCTGCCCTCTGGCTCTTACAGAGGAGGAGCTGGCCCTGGAGCCCACCCTGATCATGGATGAGCTGGAGCTGGAGAGGAATGGGTGCTGCCAGGACCCCCCAGCAGCGGGGTGAGCGTGTGGGCAAGGGGGGATGCTGCATTGGCACCAGGGCCACCACTGAGGGTCCCTGTCCCCACAGGGCCGAGCGCAAATCTGCCTACATCCCGCTGCTGTGCTACAGCTGCCGCCTCACCTTCAAGGAGCTGGTAAGGCTTTTGGGGTGCAGTGGGGTGGCTGTCCTTGGGAACAGGGGTCCCCGTACCCACAGCTCTTCCCTTGCAGGGTCCTGTCACCACGCTGCCGCCCTATGTGCGTGCCGAGGCCCAGCGCAGGATCCACAGGTAATGGAGATGGGAGGGATCCCTTTCCTGCTGTCTCAGCACCCTCCTGATGCCCCATCCATCCATCCACCCATCCACCTATCCATCCATCCATCCTTCCATCCATCCATCCCACCCATCCACCTATCCATCCATCCATCCATCCCTCCACCCATCCATCCATCTCTCCACCCATCCATCCATCCATCCATCCATCCATCCATCCGTCCCTCCATCCATCCATCCATCCACCCATCCATCCATCCCTCCCTCCACCCATCCCACCCATCCATCCCATCCATCCTTCCATCCATCCCTCCACCCATCCATCCTCCGCCTCACCATCCCCATCCATCCATCCCACCCATCCATCCAG